>NW_027443981.1:20000-246986 GCF_048569485.1 Anomaloglossus baeobatrachus | reverse complement strand
GGTCCGGTAGTTTCCTCTTGGTGCTGCCCGAACCCAAGACCATTAGGCACTGGCCACATTTGCATGCTGCTGGCCCTGTGCACACGGCGTTCAGCAGCCTTAAAGACATATTAGTTTTCCAAATTTCAAAGAACATCGACATTGACTACAGGAATCTGTTTTTCTCGCAGCGTGAGTGCATTTCTATCCACGTGGGCCAGGCCGGAGTTCAGATTGGCAATGCATGCTGGGAGCTCTTCTGCCTGGAACATGGGATTCAGCCCGATGGACAGATGCCCAGCGATAAAACCATCGGTGGAGGAGACGACTCGTTCAACACATTCTTCAGTGAGACAGGAGCCGGAAAACATTCCCCCAGGGCGGTGTTTGTGGATCTGGAGCCCACGGTGGTTGGTAAGTAGTACTTTTTGGCTGCGACGCCAGCATCTGACATTTTCACAGGTAAAATTAACAGACAAGGATACGTCCTGGTGACATTCAGCATCTGAATTTCTGCTGCAGATTTTTACCGCTGAATTGAGCCCTTTAATTGTAGATTTTGGGAAAAGCCTCACATACGTGAATTTGCGCTAACAATTTCTGTTTGATTGTAGAGATCAGTATTGTCTGATTGTCAGAAAGAGCCAGATATAGAAGTAAAGCAGAAGTTATGGCGGGATCTAGATTAGCTCGGATCTGATCACTGCCTTCAGATCACGTCGCGTATCTCCCAGAATAACGGGTTGTTACTTATCACATACGTTCCTGTACAGATGAGGTGCGCACCGGCACATACCGCCAACTGTTCCACCCCGAACAGCTCATCACAGGAAAGGAAGATGCTGCCAACAACTACGCTCGGGGACATTACACCATCGGAAAGGAGATAGTCGATTTGGTCCTAGATCGTATACGCAAGTTGGTGAGTGGCAAAAGCAACTGTCTGCGCTGCTAAGTCCTCATTTATGTATTTAGTGTTAATTTCTTTGTCGCTCCATTGGGAGACCCAGACAATTGGGTGTATAGCTTCTGCCTCCGGAGGCCACACAAAGTATTACACTTTAAAAGTGTAACCCCTCCCCTCTGCCTATACACCCTCCCGTGCATCACGGGCTCCTCAGTTTTATGCTTTGTGTGGAAGGAGGCACACATCCACTCATGCATTCTCAGATTAGTTATATCGGTTGGAAGAAAAGAGGACCCCCACGGGGCCCCCGGCATGTTCCCTTCTCACCCCACTATGTCGGCGGTGCTGTTAAGGTTGAGGTACCCATTGCGGGTACAAAGGCCGGAGCCTCATGCCGTTTTCCTTCACCATCCCTTAGTGGCTCTGGGAGAAGTGGGATCCTGACCGGTCATCCATTCACTGGGACCGGGCTCCCTCCGCAGCCCCTGTGGGAATCTGCTGGACAGGAGTCTATTCATCCTCAGGGACCGGGCCCTGCATCTATAAGGTACTCTGTGTCCCCATGGGGACTGTGCATGGAGCGCCTTCTTCCCGGACGCTGCAGCAGCTGCTGATTTGTGAAGACCGGCGGACTTCCGCGCCGACCGCGCCTGCTTGTCGGCCGCAGTCTTAAATTTAGTCCCCGGCTTCATCGCGGCCTAGTAGCAAAAATCCCGCCCCCGGGCCTGCCTGTCAGGGGTAAGGGCGGGACGGCCGGCCTGACGTCGGATGTGAGGGCCGGAGCATCCTGTATGTTTCCTCCCCCCTCACTGATCACTGTGGGGACCCCAGATTCCCGCACTTTTCTAGCACCGCCCACGGCTCCACTCCTCCCCTGAGAGCTCCGGCAGCCATGTTTTTGGCATTCTGCCGGTGGAGGATTATCAGAGAAGAGCTCTGCAGCTCTGGGAGACTTAAGGCAGGGAATCTGGAGGACACACACTCCGCTTTTTAGCGGTCGGTAAGCCACACCGGTCACCCGGTGCTGGTCCCCCCCCAGGGTGCCGGAATAGATACGTATTTATATACATATTTCTGTTCGGTCGGGCTGTATACCCCTTCCCATATACCCTCAGTGATCACTCTCCTAGGAGACAACAGCATGTCGTCCACAAGGAGCAAAGGTGCTAAGGCACAGGGGTTTTTTGCGACCTGTACCTCTTGTGGGGCTATGTTACCTGCGGGTTCCACCTACCCTCACTGTGAGCAATGCTCGACCCCTGTTTCGCTTGCTCAGCCGGAGCCTCGGTCACTAGTGGGCCACTCCGCTCAGGTAGACCCCCCTGCTCCCCCTGTCCAGGCGGCAGGGACAGAGTTTGCTGCGTTTGCTGAGAAACTCTCTGAGTCACTTTCACAATCCATGGCTCAGTCTATGGACAAATGGTCTGCCAAGCTGCTAGAAGCTTTGCAGTCCAGACCGGTCCTTACACAGGCCCCGGTCCCCGTTAGCTCGTCGCCTCCAGGCCCCTCTCGGTCCGCGCCGCAGCGCGCTCCCAGGTTGGGCCCTAGGTCCCACGCGGAGGACTCCTGCCCGGACCACAGTCCCAGACCGACTAAGTGGGCCCGCTGGGAATCTTCCCCGACTTCTTCACGCTGCTCGGGTTCCCAGCTCGAGGACTCTCTGGAGGACGAGGCGGACGTCGCAGCTCAGGGCTCTGAACCTGACGTTGCCCTCAATCTTGATACACCTGAAGGGGACGCCTTAGTGAATGATCTTATCTCGTCCATCAACCAGGTGTTAGATCTGTCTCTTCCGCCTCCACCTGTAGAGGAGCCGGCTTCTCAGCAGGAGAAACACCAGTTTCGGTTCCCCAAACGTACACGGAGTGCGTTTTTCGATCACTCTAACTTCAGAGACGCTGTCCAGAAGCCCAGAGCGGTTCCGGACAAGCGCTTTACTAAGCGCCTTACTGACACACGTTACCCCTTCCCCTCTGACGTAGTGAAGGGTTGGGCTCAGTGTCCCAAGGTGGATCCTCCAGTCTCTAGATTGGCGGCTAGATCTGTGGTATCGGTGGCAGATGGCTCATCGCTAAAGGATGCCACTGACAGGCAGATAGAGCTCCTGGTGAAATCCATCTATTGAAGCCACAGGCGCGTCTTTTGCCCCGGCCTTTGCAGCCGTGTGGGCACTACAAGCTATCTCAGCTTGTCTGGCTGAGATTAATGCAGTCACACGTAATTCTGCTCCGCAGGTTGCGTCTCTGACTTCTCAAGCGTCAGCTTTTTCTTCCTACGCCATGAACGCAGTCCTAGACTCTGCTAGCCGTACAGTGGTGGCATCCGCTAACTCTGTGGCAGTCCGCAGGGCCATGTGGCTGCGCGAATGGAAGGCAGACTCGGCCTCCAAGAGGTTCTTAACCGGTTTGCCGTTTTCTGGCGACCGATTGTTTGGCGAACGATTGGATGAGATTATTAAGGAATCCAAGGGAAAGGACTCCTCCTTACCCCAGTCCAAACCTAAGAGACCTCAGCAACGGAAAATTCAATCGAGGTTTCGGTCCTTTCGTCCCTCCGCCAAGTCACAATCCGCTTCGTCCAGCAGGCCGGAGAAAGGCCAGAGGAACTCCTATGCGTAGCGGTCTAAGTCACGCCCCCAAAAGGCCGCCGGAGGCGCTGCCTCCAAGGCGGCCTCCTCATGACTCTCGGCATCCCCGAACCGCATCCTCGGTCGGTGGCAGGCTCTCCCGCTTTTGCGACGCCTGGTGGCCACATGTTCAAGACCGATGGGTGAGAGACATTCTGTCTCACGGTTACAGGATAGAGTTCAGCTCTCGTCCTCAGACTCGTTTCTTCAGAACCTCTCCGCCCCCCGCTCGGGCCGACGCACTTTTTCAGGCAGTGGACACTCTGAAGACAGAAGGAGTTGTGATCCCTGTTCCCCCTCGGGAACATGGTCGCGGCTTTTACTCCAACTTGTTCGTGGTGCCAAAGAAGGACGGATCATTCCGCCCCGTTCTGGACCTCAAACTGCTCAACAGACACGTGAGCACCAGACGGTTTCGGATGGAATCTCTCCGCTCGGTCATCGCCTCGATGTCACAAGGAGACTTCCTAGCATCGATCGACATCAAGGATGCTTATCTCCATGTGCCGATCGCACCCGAACATCAACGCTTCTTGCGTTTCGCCATCGGGGACGAGCACCTTCAGTTCGTGGCATTGCCTTTCAGCCTGGCAACAGCCCCACGGGTGTTCACCAAAGTCATGGAATCCGTTGTAGCAGTCCTACACTCTCAGGGCCACTCGGTGATTCCCTACTTAGACGATCTCCTAGTCAGGGCAGCTTCTCGGGCGGCGTGTCAACACAGCCTTACAGTCGCTCTGGCGACTCTCCAGCAGTTCGGGTGGATAATCAACTTCCCAAAATCCCAGTTGACACCGACCCAATCACTGACTTACCTCGGGATGGAGTTTCATACACAGTCAGTGGTAGTCAAGCTACCGCTGGACAAACAGCTTTCTCTGCAGGCAGGGGTGCGATCTCTTCTTCGGGGTCAGTCACACCCCTTGAGAAGCCTCATGCACTTCCTGGGGAAGATGGTGGCAGCGATGGAGGCAGTGCCGTTCGCGCAATTCCATCTGCGGCCACTCCAATGGGACATTCTCCGCAAATGGGACAGGAAGTCGACTTCCCTCGACAGGAACGTCTCTCTGTCCCTTGCAACCAAGACGTCTCTTCAGTGGTGGCTCCTTCCCAATTCTCTATCGCAAGGAAAATCCTTCCTACCCCCAACCTGGGCTGTGGTCACCACGGACGCGAGCCTGTCAGGGTGGGGAGCGGTTTTCCGCCACCACAGGGCTCAGGGAACCTGGACTCCGGTAGAGTCCTCCATTCAGATCAATGTTCTGGAGATAAGGGCGGTGTATCTAGCCTTATTGGCCTTCCATCGGTGGCTGGAGGGCAGACAGATCCGAATACAGTCGGACAACGCCACTGCCGTCGCCTACATCAACCATCAGGGCGGCACGCGCAGTCGGCAAGCCTTCCAGGAAGTCAGGCGGATTCTGCAGTGGGTGGAGGCCACAGCCTCCACGATCTCCGCAGTTTACATCCCGGGCGTAGAAAACTGGGAAGCAGATTTTCTCAGTCGTCAGGGCATGGACGCGGGGGAATGGTCTCTTCACCCAGACGTGTTTCGAGAGATCTGTCGCCGCTGGGGAACGCCGGACGTCGATCTCATGGCGTCACAACACAACAACAAGGTCCCGGCCTTCATGGCACGGTCTCAGGATCACAGAGCTCTGGCGGCGGACGCATTAGTTCAGGATTGGTCGCAGTTTCGACTGCCTTATGTGTTTCCCCCTCTGGCGATGCTGCCCAGAGTGCTGCGCAAAGTCAGGTCCGACTGTCGTCGCGCCATTCTCGTCGCTCAAGATTGGCCGAGGCGATCGTGGTACCCGGATCTGTGGCATCTCACGGTGGGTCAACCGTGGGCGCTTCCAGACCGCCCAGACTTGCTGTCACAAGGGCCGTTTTTCCATCTGAATTCTGCGGCCCTCAACCTGACTGTGTGGCCATTGAGTCCTGGCTCCTAGCGTCCTCAGGGTTATCTCAGGATGTCATTGCCACTATGAGACAGGCCAGGAAGCCTATGTCCGCCAAGATCTATCACAGATCTTGGAGGATCTTCTTATCCTGGTGCTCTGATAATGGTTATTCTCCCTGGCCATTTGCCTTGCCCACTTTTCTTTCATTCTTTCAATCCGGAATGGACAAGGGTTTGTCACTCGGCTCTCTCAAAGGACAAGTATCGGCGCTCTCCGTATTTTTTCAAAAGCGCCTGGCCAGACTTCCGCAGGTCCGCACGTTCCTGCAGGGAGTTTGCCACATAGTCCCACCTTACAAGCGTCCGCTGGAACCCTGGGACCTTAACAGGGTGCTAACGGCTCTTCAGAAACCACCTTTCGAGCCGCTGCGGGATGTCTCTCTATCACGTCTTTCGCAGAAGGTGGCTTTTCTAGTGGCAGTTACATCACTCCGAAGAGTGTCGGAGCTTGCAGCGCTGTCATGCAAAGCCCCCTTCCTGGTGTTTCACCAGGATAAGGTGGTTCTGCGTCCGGTCCCGGAATTTCTCCCTAAGGTGGTATCCCCTTTTCATCTCAACCAGGATATCTCCTTGCCTTCATTTTGCCCTCATCCAGTTCACCAATGTGAAAAGGATTTGCACTCTTTGGATCTAGTGAGAGCACTCCGGTTCTACATGTCTCGCACGGCGCCCCTGCGCCGTTCAGATGCGCTCTTTGTCCTTGTCGCTGGCCAGCGTAAGGGTTCGCAGGCTTCCAAGTCAACCTTGGCTCGGTGGATCAAGGAACCGATTCTTGAAGCCTACCGTTCTTCTGGGCTTCCGCTTCCTTCAGGGTTGAAAGCCCATTCTACCAGAGCCGTGGGTGCGTCCTGGGCTTTGCGGCACCAGGCTACGGCTCAGCAGGTGTGTCAGGCGGCTACCTGGTCTAGTCTGCACACTTTCACGAAACACTATCAGGTGCATACCTATGCTTCGGCAGACGCCAGTCTAGGTAGGCGAGTCCTTCAGGCGGCGGTTGCCCACCTGTAAGAGGGGGTCGTTTCGGCTCTTTTTATCGAGGTATTCTTTTACCCACCCAGGGACTGCCCTTGGACGTCCCAATTGTCTGGGTCTCCCAATGGAGCGACAAAGAAGAAGGGAATTTTGTTTACTTACCGTAAATTCCTTTTCTTCTAGCTCCTATTGGGAGACCCAGCACCCGCCCCTGTGCCCTTCGGGCTGTTGTTCTTTTGTGTACACATGTTGTTCATGTTGAATTGTTCTTTTGGTTCATGGTGTTCAGTTCTCCGAACATCCTTCGGATTGAATTTACCCTATACCAATTCATAAGTTTCCTCCTTCCTGCTTTTGCACCAAAACTGAGGAGCCCGTGATGCACGGGGGGGTGTATAGGCAGAGGGGAGGGGTTACACTTTTTAAAGTGTAATACTTTGTGTGGCCTCCGGAGGCAGAAGCTATACACCCAATTGTCTGGGTCTCCCAATAGGAGCTAGAAGAAAAGGAATTTACGGTAAGTAAACAAAATTCCCTTCTTGCGGAAGTGATGAGTGAACTGTTCAGTGCTCGTAATGAGCATTTTGATGCTTGGTAATCGATTACTGGGTATAACTGAAGTCAATGGGGAACTCGAGCATTTTTATGGAAAATCTTGCTGAAAAATGCAGGTCCCCCATTGACTTCCAAGCATCAAAATGCTTGTCCCGAGCACCGAACAGTTTTGTCTTCACTAATTTGCACCTTATACAATTAGTATTAGAACTGTCACACATCAGATTCGCGGTCAGCAAATGGCCCGGCCAGGGGTCTCCAGACCCGACCTCAACAGCCTTATATACAGTGTGTCCACCCATATCCTGTATTCACCGCACCTATATACAGTGTGTCCAACCATATCCTGTACACACCGCACCTATATACAGTGTGTCCACCCATATCCTGTATACACCGCACCTATATACAGTGTGTCCAACCATATCCTGTACACACCGCACCTATATACAGTGTGTCCACCCATATCCTGTATACACCTCACCTATATACAGTGTGTCCACCCATATCCTGTATACACCGCACCTATATACAGTGTGTCCTCCCATATCCTGTATACACCACACCTATATACAGTGTGTCCACCCATATCCTGTATACACCTCACCTATATACAGTGTGTCCACCCATCTCCTGTATACACCGCACCTATATACAGTGTGTCCACCCATCTCCTGTATACACCGCACCTATATACAGTGTGTCCACCCATCTCCTGTATACACCGCACCTATATACAATGTGTCCACCCATCTCCTGTATACACCGCACCTATATACAGTGTGTCCACCCATATCCTATATACACCGCACCTATATACAGTGTGTCCACCCATATCCTATATACACCGCACCTATATACAGTGTGTCCACCCATATCCTGTATACACCGCACCTATATACAGTGTGTCCACCCATATCCTGTCCACTGCCATTAACTTGAGAACGGCGGCAGCTATAGGCATAGAAGTGGTGTCTAGGTATAGTAAAGTAGCCATGCGCTATGCAATGAAACCACCTATAGCGCCACCTGGTGGAAAACAACGGAGTTAGCATTTTTATCTCTAAAACTGAACGAGATAGAGAAAAAAAGTGAATTACAAAGTTGTAGGGAATCATCAATTCAATACGAATCCACACCTTGCACAGAAATGCTATGATTAGAAGGTGTAAACCTCACAAGGCTGCGGACGTGAAGCGATACCTCATGGAGACCTTCCTACAAGTCATTGGGTATGGAGCTGTGTGGAGTGGCCTCCGCTCACCTGACCTGACCCCATTGGACTTCTTTCTGTGAGGTCACATCAAACAGCAGGTGTATGCGACCCCTCCACCAACATTGCAGGACCTACGACGACGTATCACAAATGCTTGTGCAGACGTGTCACCACCATATTGCACAGCGTGCAGCAAGATACAGTATGCTGTGCAGAGTCCAGATGTGCATTGCAGCCAGATACAGTATGCTGTGCAGAGGCCAGATGTGCATTGCAGCAAGATACAGTATGCTGTGCAGAGTCCAGATGTGCATTGCAGCAAGATACAGTATGCTGTGCAGAGGCCAGATGTGCATTGCAGCCAGATACAGTATGCTGTGCAGAGTCCAGATGTGCATTGCAGCAAGATACAGTATGCTGTGCAGAGTCCAGATGTGCATTGCAGCAAGATACAGTATGCTGTGCAGAGGCCAGATGTGCATTGCAGCAAGATACAGTATGCTGTGCAGAGGCCAGATGTGCATTGCAGCAAGATACAGTATGCTGTGCAGAGCCCAGATGTGCATTGCAGCAAGATACAGTATGCTGTGCAGAGGCCAGATGTGCATTGCAGCTGACGGGGGCCACTAATGAGCGCCATATGCGTGACCAGCATTCAATGTTCTGGGGGGGTCGTGGGTTTCATATCATAGCATTTCTGTATGCAAGGTGTGGATTCGTATTGAATTGATGATGCCCTACAACTTTGTAATTCACTTTTCTTTGTCGCTCCATTGGGAGACCCAGACAATTGGGTGTATAGCTATGCCTCCGGAGGCCACACAAAGTATTACACTAAAAGTGTAAAGCCCCTCCCCTTCTGCCTATACACCCCCCGTGCTCACGGGCTCCTCAGTTTTTATGCTTTGTGCGAAGGAGGTCAGACATGCACGCACAGCTCCACAGCTTGGTCAGCAGCAGCTGCTGACTAGGTCGGATGGAAGAAAAGAGGGCCCATAACAGGGCCCCCAGCATGCTCCCTTCTCACCCCACTTTGTCGGCGGTGTTGTTAAGGTTGAGGTACCCATTGCGGGTACACAGGCAGGAGCCACATGCTGTTTTCCTTCCCCATCCCTTAATGGGCTCTGGGTGAAGTGGGACCCGGATCGGTCTCCAGGCACTGGGACCGTGCTCCCTCCGCAGCCCCTGGGAATCTGCTGGATAGGAGCTGGGTATCGTCAGGGACAAGGCCCTGCTACTATGAGGTACTCTGTGTCCCCGTGGGGACCGCGCATGGAGCGCTGGTGCCATACACATTACAGCACTGCTGGGTGTGTTAGTGCGCCGGGCATGGAGCGCTTGTGCCAGACACTTTCCAGCTCTGCTGGGTGTGTTAGTGCGCTGGACATGGAGCGCTTGTGCCAGACACTTTCCAGCTCTGCTGGGTGTGTTAGTGCGCCGGACATGGAGCGCTTGTGCCAGACACTTTCCAGCTCGGCTGGGTGTGTTAGTGCGCCGGACATGGGGCGCTTGTGCCAGTCACTTTCCAGCACTGCTGGGTGTGTTAGTGCGCCGGACATGGAGCGCTTGGGCCAGACACTTTCCAGCTCGGCTGGGTGTGTTAGTGCGCCGGACATGGGGCGCTTGTGCCAGACACTTTCCAGCACTGCTGGAGGTGTTAGTGCGCCGGGGGACTACGCGCGGCCGCGCTTATTGCCGGCCGCGCTTATAACTTTAGTCCCCGGCTTCTGCGGCCTAGTGTCGTTTATTCCCGCCCACAGGCCTGCCAGTCAGGGGAGGGGCGGGACGCTGCACGGATCGTCAGCGGAGGGCTGGAGCATACATTAGTATCCTCCTCCCTCCTCACTCAGTACAGTGGGGCACTGGGTTCCCGCACTTTTCTTGGGCACGCCCACGGTCCCCTCCTCCCCACAGAACGCCGGCAGCCATTCCTGTCAGCGATTCAGACGCTGGAGAGGAGAGACAACAGGGAGACCCAGGCAGGGAATTTGGTGACCACACAACCGCTCTGAGCGGTCGGTAAGCAGCACCTGTGGTGCTGGCCCCACTGAGTACCGAAGTGTATATATATATATAGGCTTATAGGCTATACATTGCACTGTACGGTCGCTCTGTTGATTCTTGGCTATATACCCTCCTGGTTGTTCTCAGAGGAGACAACATGTCATCTGCAAAAAGCAAGGGTGCCACAGCACAGGCGTATTTTGCAACCTGTACCTCATGTACAGCTGTACTACCGGCAGGGTCCACTGACCCTCATTGTGTGCAATGCTCGGCCCCTGTAGCACTTACTCAGCCGGAGCCTCTGCTACAGGTGGCCCAGGTGGATCCACCTGCTACCACTGTCCAGGTGACAGGGACGGAGTTTGCAGCCTTTGCTGACAAACTGTCTGAGACTATGGACAAATGGTCTGCTAAAATACTGGAAGCTTTGCAGTCCAGACCGGTGATTCAGGCCCCGGGCACTGTCCAATCCTTGACCCCTGGTCCCCCTCAATTGGAACGGCAAAGTGCCCCGGGGGTAAACCATAGGTCCCAGGGTGAGGTCTCTGACACGGACCGCAGTCCCAGGCCGCCCAAGCGGGGTCGCTGGGAAATTCCCTCCACTTCATCACACTGTTCAGGGTCCCAGCAGGGGGACTCTCTGGAGGATGAAGCGGAGGGGGCAGATCAGGATTCTGATCCTGAAGCCGCTCTCAACCTAGATACACCTGAAGGTGACGCCATAGTGAATGACCTTATAGCGACCATCAATCAGGTGTTGGATATTTCTCCCCCAGCTCCTCCAATTGAGGAGTCTGCTTCTCAGGAGAAATTCCGTTTCAGGTTTCCAAAGCGTACATTAAATATGTTTCTGGATCACTCTGACTTCAGAGACGCAATCCAGAAAAACCGAGACTGTCCAGACAAGCGTTTTTCCAAGCGCCTTAAGGACACACGTTATCCCTTCCCCTCCGAGGTTGTCAAGGGCTGGACTCAGTGTCCTAAGGTGGATCCTCCAATCTCCAGACTGGCGGCTAGATCCATAGTTGCAGTGGAAGATGGGGCTTCACTCAAGGATGCCACTGACAGACAGATGGAACTATGGTTGAAATCCATCTATGAAGCTATAGGCGCGTCTTTTGCTCCAGCATTCGCTGCCGTATGGGCACTCCAAGCTATCTCAGCTTGTCAGGCGCAGATTCATGCAGTAACACGTACATCTGCCCCGCAAGTGGTGTCCTTAACCAATCAGGCGTCGGCGTTTGCGTCCTACGCCATTAATGCTATCCTGGACTCTGCGAGCCGTACGGCGGTGGCATCCGCCAACTCGGTGGTACTCCGCAGGGCCATGTGGCTACGTGAATGGAAGGCAGACTCTGCTTCCAAAAAGTTCCTAACCGGTTTGCCATTGGCTGGCGACCGCTTGTTTGGTGAGCGATTGGATGAAATCATTAAACAATCCAAGGGAAAGGATTCATCCTTACCCCAGTCCAAACCAAACAGACCTCAACCACGGAAAGTACAATCGAGGTTTCGGTCCTTTCGGACCGCGGGCAGATCTCAATTTTCCTCGTCCAAAAGGCCTCAGAAAGATCAGAGGAACTCCGATGCATGGCGGTCTAAGTCACGTCCTAAAAAGACCGCCGGAGTCACCGCTCCCAAAGCGGCCTCCTCATGACTTTCGGCCTCCTCAAACCGCATCCTCGGTCGGTGGCAGGCTCTCCCGCTTTTGCGACGCCTGGCTGCCACAAGTAAAAGACCGATGGGTGAGAGACATTCTATCTCACGGTTACAGGATAGAGTTCAACTCTCGTCCTCCAACTCGTTTCTTCAGAACATCTCCACCCCCCGACAGAGCCGATGCTCTTCTGCAGGCGGTGTGCACCCTGAAGGCGGAAGGAGTGGTGATCCCGGTTCCTCTTCAGCAACGGGGTCACGGTTTTTACTCCAACTTGTTCGTGGTGCCAAAAAAGGACGGATCCTTCCGTCCCGTTCTGGACCTAAAGCTGCTCAACAAGCATGTGAAAACCAGGCGGTTCCGGATGGAATCGCTCCGCTCCGTCATCGCCTCAATGTCCCAAGGAGATTTCCTGGCATCAATAGACATCAAAGATGCTTATCTCCACGTACCGATTGCGCCAGAGCATCAGCGCTTCCTGCGCTTCGCCATAGGGGACGAACACCTTCAGTTCGTAGCACTTCCTTTTGGCCTGGCGACAGCCCCACGGGTCTTCACCAAGGTCATGGCAACAGTGGTAGCAGTCCTACACTCTCAGGGACACTCGGTGATCCCTTACTTAGACGATCTCCTTGTCAAGGCACCCTCTCAAGGGGCATGCCAACACAGCCTGAACATTGCTCTGGAGACTCTCCAGAGTTTCTGGTGGATTATCAATTTTCCAAAGTCAAATCTGACACCGGCCCAATCACTGACATATCTTGGCATGGAGTTTCATACTCTTCCAGCGATAGTGAAGCTTCCGCTGGACAAACAGCGTTCACTACAGACAGGGGTGCAATCTCTCCTTCAAGGCCAGTCACACCCCTTGAGGCGCCTCATGCACTTCCTAGGGAAGATGGTGGCAGCAATGGAGGCAGTTCCTTTTGCGCAGTTTCATCTGCGCCCACTTCAATGGGACATTCTCCGCAAATGGGACAGGAAGTCGACGTCCCTCGACAGGAACGTCTCCCTTTCTCGGGCAGCCAAAGCTTCCCTTCAGTGGTGGCTTCTTCCCACTTCTCTGTCGAAGGGGAAAGCCTTCCTGCCCCCATCCTGGGCTGTGGTCACGACGGACGCGAGTCTTTCAAGGTGGGGAGCGGTCTTTCTCCACCACAGGGCTCAGGGGACTTGGACTCAGACAGAGTCTTCCCTTCAGATCAATGTTCTGGAGATAAGGGCAGTGTATGTTGCTCTAAAGGCGTTCCAGCCGTGGCTGGAAGGCAAACAGATCCGAATTCAGTCAAACAACCCCACCGCGGTGGCATACATCAACCACCAAGGCGGGACACGCAGTCGGCAAGCCTTCCAGGAAGTTCGGCGGATTCTGCTGTGGGTGGAAGCCACAGCCTCCACCATATCCGCAGTTCACATCCCGGGCGTAGAAAACTGGGAAGCAGACTTTCTCAGTCGCCAGGGCATGGACGCAGGGGAATGGTCCCTTCACCCGGACGTGTTTCAGGAGATCTGTTGCCGCTGGGGGATGCCGGACGTCGACCTAATGGCGTCCCGGCACAACAACAAGGTCCCGACGTTCATGGCACGGTCTCAAGATCACAGAGCTCTGGCGGCAGACGCCTTAGTTCAGGATTGGTCGCAGTTTCAACTCCCTTATGTGTTCCCTCCTCTGGCACTGTTGCCCAGAGTGTTACGCAAGATCAGGGCCGACTGCCGCCGCGCCATCCTCGTCGCTC
Source organism: Anomaloglossus baeobatrachus (assembly GCF_048569485.1). Lineage (NCBI taxonomy): Eukaryota > Metazoa > Chordata > Amphibia > Anura > Aromobatidae > Anomaloglossus > Anomaloglossus baeobatrachus. The sequence goes on along the minus strand of NW_027443981.1, from coordinate 233,374 downwards.
CAGACTGGCCGAGGAGGTCGTGGTACCCGGATCTGTGGCATCTCACGGTCGGCCAACCGTGGGCACTACCAGACCGACCAGACTTGCTGTCTCAAGGGCCGTTTTTCCATCTGAATTCTGCGGCCCTCAACCTGACTGTGTGGCCATTGAGTCCTGGATCCTAGCGTCTTCAGGGTTATCTCAAGAGGTCATTGCCACTATGAGACAGGCCAGGAAACCAACGTCCACCAGGATCTACCACAGGACATGGAAAATATTCCTGTCGTGGTGCTCTGCTCAGGGTGTTTCTCCCTGGCCGTTTGCCTTGCCCACTTTTCTGTCCTTCCTTCAATCCGGATTAGAAAAGGGTTTGTCACTTGGCTCCCTTAAGGGACAAGTCTCTGCGCTCTCTGTCTTTTTTCAGAAGCGCCTGGCCAGACTTCCACAGGTACGCACGTTCCTGCAGGGGGTTTGTCACATCGTTCCTCCTTACAAGCGGCCGTTAGAACCCTGGGATCTGAACAGGGTGCTGATGGCTCTTCAGAAACCACCGTTCGAGACAATGAGGGATATTTCTCTCTCACGCCTTTCGCAGAAGGTGGTTTTCCTAGTAGCAGTCACTTCGCTTCGGAGAGTGTCTGAGCTAGCAGCGCTGTCATGCAAAGCCCCTTTCCTGGTGTTTCACCAGGACAAGGTGGTTCTGCGTCCGGTTCCGGACTTTCTCCCTAAGGTGGTATCCCCCTTTCATCTCAATCAGGATATCTCCTTACCCTCTTTTTGTCCTCATCCAGTTCACCAATGTGAAAAGGATTTGCACTTGTTAGATCTGGTGAGAGCACTCAGAATCTACATTTCTCGTACGGCGCCCCTGCGCCGCTCGGATGCACTCTTTGTCCTTGTCGCTGGCCAGCGTAAAGGGTCGCAGGCTTCCAAATCAACCCTGGCTCGGTGGATCAAGGAACCAATTCTCGAAGCTTACCGTTCCTCCGGGCTTCCGGTTCCCTCAGGGCTGAAGGCCCATTCTACCAGGGTCGTGGGAGCGTCCTGGGCTTTGCGGCACCAGGCTACGGCTCAGCAGGTGTGTCAGGCGGCTACCTGGTTGAGCCTGCACACTTTCACGAAACACTATCAGGTGCATACCTATGCTTCGGCAGATGCCAGCCTAGGTAGGCGAGTCCTTCAGGCGGCGGTTGCCCACCTGTAGGACGGAGCCGGTTGCGGCTCTATTATGAGGTATTATTTACCCACCCAGGGACTGCTTTTGGACGTCCCAATTGTCTGGGTCTCCCAATGGAGCGACAAAGAAGAAGGGAATTTTGTTTACTTACCGTAAATTCCTTTTCTTCTAGCTCCTATTGGGAGACCCAGCACCCGCCCCTGTTTTTTTGTGTACACATGTTGTTCATGTTGAATGGTTTCAGTTCTCCGATATTCCTTCGGATTGAATTTACTTTAAACCAATTATAATTTTTTCCTCCTTCTTGCTTTTGCACCAAAACTGATGAGCCCGTGAGCACGGGGGGTGTATAGGCAGAAGGGGAGGGGCTTTACACTTTTAGTGTAATACTTTGTGTGGCCTCCGGAGGCATGAGCTATACACCCAATTGTCTGGGTCTCCCAATTGGAGCTAGAAGAAAAGGAATTTACGGTAAGTAAACAAAATTCCCTTCTTTTTCTCTATTTCGTTCCGTTTTCGAGATAAAAATGCTACGCCCGTTGTTTTCCACCAGGTGGCGCTATAGGTGGCTTCATTGCGTAGCGCATGGCTACTTTACTATACCTAGACACCACTTCTATGCCTATAGCTGCCGCCGTTCTCAAGTTAATGGCGGTGGACAGGATATGGGTGGACACACTGTATATAGGTGCGGTGTATACAGGATATGGGTGGACACACTGTATATAGGTGCGGTGTATACAGGATATGGGTGGACACACTGTATATAGGTGCGGTGTATACAGGATATGGGTGGACACACTGTATATAGGTGCGGTGTATACAGGAGATGGGTGGACACACTGTATATAGGTGCGGTGTATACAGGACATGGGTGGACACACTGTATATAGGTGCAGTGTATACAGGAGATGGGTGGACACACTGTATATAGGTGTGGTGTATACAGGATATGGGTGGACACACTGTATATAGGTGCGGTGTATACAGGATATGGGTGGACACACTGTATATAGGTGCGGTGTATACAGGATATGGGTGGACACGGTGTATACAGGATATGGGTGGACACACTGTATATAGGTGCGGTGTATACAGGAGATGGGTGGCCACGCTGTATATAGGTGCGGTGTATACAGGAGATGGGTGGACACGCTGTATATAGGTGCGGTGTATACAGGAGATGGGTGGCCACACTGTATATAGGTGCGGTGTATACAGGAGATGGGTGGACACACTGTATATAGGTGCGGTATATAGAGGATATGGGTGGACACACTGTATATAGGTGCGGTGTATACAGGAGATGGGTGGACACGCTGTATATAGGTGCGGTGTATAGAGGATATGGGTGGACACACTGTATATAGGTGCGGTGTATACAGGAGATGGGTGGACACACTGTATATAGGTGCGGTGTATACAGGAGATGGGTGGACACGCTGTATATAGGTGCGGTGTATACAGGAGATGGGTGGACACGCTGTGTATAGGTGCGGTGTATACAGGAGATGGGTGGACACGCTGTATATAGGTGCGGTGTATACAGGAGATGGGTGGACACACTGTATATAGGTGCGGTGTATACAGGAGATGTGTGGACACGCTGTATATAGGTGCGGTGTATACAGGAGATGGGTGGACACGCTGTATATAGGTGCGGTGTATACAGGAGATGGGTGGACACGCTGTATATAGGTGCGGTGTATACAGGAGATGGGTGGACACGCTGTATATAGGTGCGGTGTATACAGGAGATGGGTGGACACGCTGTATATAGGTGCGGTGTATACAGGAGATGGGTGGACACGCTGTATATAGGTGCGGTGTATACAGGAGATGGGTGGACGCGCTGTATATAGGTGCGGTGTATACAGGAGATGGGTGGACGCGCTGTATATAGGTGCGGTGTATACAGGAGATGGGTGGACGCGCTGTATATAGGTGCGGTGTATACAGGAGATGGGTGGACGCGCTGTATATAGGTGCGGTGTATACAGGATATGGGTGGACACACTGTATATAGGTGCGGTGTATACAGGAGATGGGTGGATGCACTGTATATAGGTGCGGTGTATACAGGAGATGGGTGGACACGCTGTATATAGGTGCGGTGTATACAGGAGATGGGTGGACACGCTGTATATAGGTGCGGTGTATACAGGAGATGGGTGGACACGCTGTATATAGGTGCGGTGTATACAGGAGATGGGTGGCCACGCTGTATATAGGTGCAGTGTATACAGTAGATGGGTGGCCACGCTGTATATAGGTGCAGTGTATACAGGAGATGGGTGGACGCACTGTATATAGGTGCGGTGTATACAGGAGATGGGTGGACACACTGTATATAGGTGCGGTGTATACAGGACATGGGTGGACACTGTATATAGGTGCGCTGTATACAGGAGATGGGTGGACACTGTATATAGGTGCGGTGTATACAGGACATGGGTGGACACTGTATATAGGTGCGGTGTATACAGGAGATGGGTGGACACACTGTATATAGGTGCGGTGTATACAGGAGATGGGTGGACGCACTGTATATAGGTGCGCTGTATACAGGAGATGGGTGGACACGCTCTGTATAGGTGCGGTGTATACAGGAGATGGGTGGACACGCTGTATATAGGTGCGGTGTATACAGGAGATGGGTGGACGCACTGTATGAAGCTGGTGTTACATGATCGCAGGGCTGTGATGGTGACTGAGGCTCCTCTATGGCCCCTATGATCAGCACTGATCTATACATAGAGGACATGGAAGGCTTTGGTGATGACAGTTGTGTGTAATATGGCACTATCTTCTCTCGCAGGCTGACCAGTGCACCGGATTACAAGGTTTCCTCATTTTCCACAGCTTTGGAGGCGGCACAGGCTCAGGATTTGCATCTCTTCTGATGGAGAGACTCTCTATAGATTATGGCAAGAAGTCCAAGCTTGAGTTTGCAATCTACCCAGCACCGCAAGTGTCCACAGCAGTGGTGGAGCCATACAACTCCATACTGACCACACACACCACGCTGGAGCATTCAGATTGTGCCTTTATGGTGGACAATGAGGCCATTTATGATATTTGTCGCCGAAACTTGGACATTGAACGTCCAACATACACAAATCTCAACCGTCTCATTGGGCAGATCGTGTCGTCCATCACTGCCTCGCTGAGGTTTGATGGGGCCTTAAACGTGGATCTCACCGAATTTCAGACAAACCTGGTTCCATATCCACGTATCCATTTCCCGCTGGTCACGTACGCGCCTGTCATCTCTGCAGAGAAGGCCTACCACGAGCAGCTGTCCGTGGCTGAAATAACCAATGCCTGCTTTGAGCCTGCAAACCAGATGGTGAAGTGTGACCCCCGCCACGGCAAATACATGGCCTGCTGCATGTTATACAGGGGGGACGTGGTCCCCAAAGATGTCAACGCCGCTATCGCAACCATTAAGACAAAACGCACTATTCAGTTTGTAGACTGGTGCCCAACAGGATTCAAGGTTAGTATTAGAAACCCACCCACACCGGCCTAAATGGAAAGTGTCATTACCAGTGCCGAGAATATTAGCACAGAATTAGATTGGTGGAAAAACCCATATAATAAAGTGAAGCCTATAGAAAAGATATACCATCACATGACTAGTGGGGTGCAGATTGTGAGATTGAAGCGGATCCACTAATTTTCCTACACATTGACATCTTAGCCCCTTCAGTCTCAGGATTGTGGGGGGTCCTAGAAGTATAACCCTACTGATAATAAAGTGATGGCATGTCCTTGCCAAGGAAAGGTCATCAATATACCAAGTCTGAAGACTCCATTAGGCCCTGTGCGCACACTGCGTTTTTACCCGCTTTTTTTGTGCGATTTTGCTGCAGAAATTTGAGAAAATGGTTGTGCCTTTCTGCAGACATTCCCCAGAAAAACCTATGGGGAAAAAAAATAGCTGTGCGCACACTGCGTTTTTTCTTAAGAAAATCTACCAAAAGAATTTTCTTAAGAAAAAGAATGAGCAGTCACTTCTTTTCTGCAGGTAACTGCATTATTCACTCCATTGACTGCAATGTAATCATGAAATAGCGCAGGTAGCAAATCATGTGCGTTTCATTGCGTTTTCCTGCGTTATTCCCGCGTTGTTTCACGTTTTTCGGGACATAGTGTACATCACTGCCCTGTGTTTTGCAAGGACGTGATGTGACTAGAAGAGGAAGAGGAAGTTCCTCCATTTTCAGTGGTGTAGGAAGTATACATATATAATGCACAGACACATAGAAATCCAATGTACATATTAAAAAAAAAAAGCGTGTGCTCCGCCGTATTTTTACCGTCCAGCCGGGTAAGCACACAGCAGCGGCCCGATATTCTCAGGCTGGGGAGGGCGAGGGCCAGGGTAAATATCAGGTAAAAGCAAAGCACTTTCTTTGTCGCTCCATTGGGAGACCCAGACAATTGGGTGTATAGCTCATGCCTCCGGAGGCCACACAAAGTATTACACTAAAAGTGTAAAGCCCCTCCCCTTCTGCCTATACACCCCCCGTGCATCACGGGCTCCTCAGTTTTTATGCTTTGTGCGAAGGAGGCTGACATCCACGCATAGCTCCACAGCTTGGTCAGCAGCAGCTGCTGACTAGGTCGGATGGAAGAAAAGAGGGCCCATAAAGGGCCCCCAGCATGCTCCCTTCTCACCCCACTGTGTCGGCGGTGCTGTTAAGGTTGAGGTACCCATTGCGGGTACACAGGCAGGAGCCACATGCTGTTTCTTTGTCGCTCCATTGGGAGACCCAGACAATTGGGGTGTATAGGCTATGCCTCCGGAGGCCGCACAAAGTATTACACTAAAAGTGTAAAGCCCCTCCCCTTCTGCCTATACACCCCCCGTGCTCCCACGGGCTCCTCAGTTTTTATGCTTTGTGCGAAGGAGGCAGACATGCACGCACAGCTCCATAGATGGGTCAGCAGCAGCTGCTGACTATGTCGGATGGAAGAAAAGTGGGCCCATATAGGGCCCCCAGCATGCTCCCTTCTCACCCCACTCTTGTCGGCGGTGTTGTTAAGGTTGAGGTATCCATTGCGGGTACGGAGGCTGGAGCCCACATGCTGTTTTCCTTCCCCATCCCTCTTAGGGCTCTGGGTGAAGTGGGATCCTATCGGTCTCCAGGCACTGAGACCGTGCTTCATCCACAACTCCTGGGAGCCTGCTGGATAGGAGCTGGGTATCGTTCAGGGACATGGCCCTGCTACTTGGAGGTACTCTGTGTCCCTGTGGGGACCGCGCACAGCAACACTCCAGCATTGCTGGGTGTGCTAGTGCACCGGGGACCGCGGCGCTGACCGGGTTAATGTGCCATTACACACTCAGCGTCGCTGAGTGTGTTTATGTAGGGGGACTACCGCACTACCGCCGCCGCCATGTTTTAACACTGAGGCGCGGCTGGGACTTGTAGTGCGCCGGGGACTTCCGCGCGGCCGCGCTTTTATGGCAGCCGCGCTTATTACTTGAGTCCCCGGCTTGTACGGCCTAGTGTTTCCTCCTCCCGCCCACAGCCCTGACAGGCAGGGGAAGGGCGGGACGCTGTACAGACGAGCAGCAGTGAGGGCTGGAGCATGCTTTGCATACTCCACCCCCCTCACTGTGCACTGTGAGGCACCAATTCCCGCACTTTCTGGGTCACGCCCACGGCTCCCTCCTCTCCTCAGGACGCCGGCAGCCATTCCTGTCAGCTCCTCGGACGCTGCAGAGGGGGACAAATTCTGGGAGACCCAGGCAGGGACTCTGGTGGCCTCACAACCGCTTTAAGCGGGTGGTAAGCAGCACCTGTGGTGCTAGCCCCATTGTGCAGAAGTGTAATTATATGTTTATGGTATATATTTTACACTGTATAGTGCACAGTTGATTTCTGGCTATATTCCCTATTGTGTTACTCAGGGAAGACAATAGCATGGCGCCCACAAAAGGCAGGGGTGCCAAAACACAGGCTTACTATGCTGCCTGCGCCGCATGTACGACGCCGCTACCGGCAGGTTCCACTGACCCTCACTGTGTGCATTGCTCGGCCCCTGCTGCACTTACTCAGCCGGAGCCTCTGCTAGGGGGGGCCCAGGGGGCTCCACCTGCTGACACTGTCCAGGTGACAGGGACGGAGTTTGCAGTCTTTAAGGATAAACTCTCTGAGACTATGGCTAAGATACTAGAAGCCTTGCAGTCCAGACCGGTATCTCAGCACAGGGACTCTGTTGAATCATTGTTCCCTGGCCCCCCTCTGTTGGACCAACAATGTCCCCCCGGGGATTATCATAGAAACCTGGCTGAGGGCTCTGACACAGACCCCAGTCCCAGACCGACTAAGCGAGCTCGCTTGGCAATTCCCTCGACATCATCATATTGTTCAGGGTCTCAGCGGGGGGAATCTCTGGTTGATGATGCGGAGACAGCTGATCAGGATTCTGATCCTGAGGCCGCTCTCAATCTTGATACTCCGGACGGGGACGCCATAGTGAATGATCTTATTGCGTCCATCAATCGTATGTTGGATATTTCTCCTTCAGCTCCTCCGGTGGAGGAGTCAGCTTCTCAGCAGGAGAAATTCCGTTTCAGGTTTCCCAAGCGTACACCGAGTATGTTTCTGGACCACTCTGACTTCAGAGACGCAGTCCAGAATCACCATGATTGTCCAGATAAGCGTTTTTCTAAGCGCCTTAAGGATACACGTTATCCCTTTCCCCCTGACGTGGTCAAGGGTTGGACTCAGTGTCCCAAGGTGGATCCTCCAATCTCTAGACTGGCGGCTAGATCCATTCTTGCAGTGGAAGATGGGGCTTCACTCAAAGATGCCACTGACAGGCAGATGGAGCTCTGGTTGAAATCCATCTATGAAGCTATCGGCGCTCCTTTTGCCCCAGCATTCGCAGCCGTATGGGCGCTACAGGCTATATCAGCAGGTCAAGCGCAAATTGACGCAGCCACACGCACTTCCGCGCCCCAGGTGGCGTCCATAACCGCTCAGACGTCGGCAATGGCGTCTTAAGCTATTAATGCTGTCCTGGACTCTGCGAGCCGTACGGCGGTTGCATCCGCCAATTCGGTGGTACTCCGCAGGGCCTTGTGGCTACGGGAATGGAAGGCAGATTCGGCTTCCAAAAAGCGCTTAACTAGTTTGCCAATTTCTGGCGACCGGTTGTTTGGCGAGCGTTTGGATGAAATCATCAAACAATCCAAGGGAAAGGATACATCCTTACCCCAGCCCAAACCGAACATACCCCAACAGAGGAGGGGGCAGTCGAGGTTTCGGTCCTTTCGGGGCGCGGGCAGGTCCCAATTCTCCTCGTCCAAAAGGTCTCAGAAAGGTCAAAGGAACTCTGATTCATGGCGGTCTAAGTCACGTCCTAAAAAGACCACCGGAGGTGCCGCTACCAAAGCGGCTTCCTCATGACTTTCGGCCTCCTCAATCCGCATCCTCGGTCGGTGGCAGGCTCTCCCGCTTTTGCGACACCTGGCTGCCACGGGTAAAAGACCGCTGGGTGAGAGACATTCTGTCTCACGGTTACAAGATAGAGTTCACCTCTCGTCCCCCGACTCGATTCTTCAGGTCATCCCCGCCTCCCGAGCAAGCCGATGCTCTTCGGCAGGCGCTGGGCACTCTGAAAGCAGAAGGAGTGGTGGTCCCTGTTCCTCTTCAGCAACAGGGCCACGGTTTTTACTCCAACCTGTTTGTGGTCCCAAAGAAGGACGGGTCTTTCCGTCCTGTCCTGGACCTGAAACTGCTCAACAAACACGTAAGGACCAGGCGGTTCCGGATGGAATCCCTCCGCTCCGTCATCGCCTCAATGTCCCAAGGAGATTTCCTTGCATCGATCGATATCAAAGATGCTTATCTCCACGTTCCGATTGCTCCAGAGCATCAGCGCTTCTTGCGCTTCGCCATAAGAGACGAACACCTGCAGTTCGTGGCACTGCCGTTCGGCCTGGCAACAGCCCCACGGGTTTTCACCAAGGTTATGGCTACTGTAGTAGCGGTCCTCCACTCTCAGGGTCACTCGGTGATCCCTTACTTGGACGATCTCCTGATCAAGGCACCCTCTCAGGAGGCATGCCAACACAGCCTCGACGCTACCCTGGAGACTCTCCAGAGTTTCGGGTGGATCATCAATTTTCCAAGGTCAAGTCTGACACCGGCACAATCGCTGACATATCTTGGCATGGAGTTTCATACCCTCTCAGCGATAGTGAAGCTTCCGCTCATCAAGCAGCGGTCGCTACAGAAGGGGGTACAATCTCTCCTGCAAGGTCAGGCACACCCCTTGAGGCGCCTCATGCACTTCCTGGGGAAGATGGTGGCAGCAATGGAGGCAGTCCCTTTCGCGCAGTTTCACCTGCGTCCTCTTCAATGGGACATCCTTCGCAAATGGGACAGGAAGCCGACGTCCCTCGACAGGAACGTCTCTCTCACAGGCGACCAAAGCTTCACTTCGGTGGTGGCTTCTTCCCACTTCATTATCGAAGGGGAAATCCTTCCTACCCCCATCCTGGCAGGTGGTCACGACGGACGCGAGTCTGTCAGGGTGGGGAGCGGTTTTTCTCCACCACAGGGCTCAGGGTACGTGGACCCGGCAAGAGTCTTCACTTCAGATCAATGTTCTGGAAATACGGGCAGTGTACCTTGCCCTGAAAGCGTTCCAGCAGTGGCTGGAAGGCAAGCAGATCCGAATTCAGTCGGACAATTCAACAGCGGTGGCATACATCAACCACCAAGGCGGCACGCGCAGTCGGCAAGCCTTCCAGGAAGTCCGGCGGATCTTGATGTGGGTGGAAGCCACGGCCTCCACCATCTCTGCAGTTCACATCCCGGGCGTGGAAAACTGGGAAGCAGATTATCTCAGTCGCCAGGGCATGGACGCAGGGGAATGGTCCCTTCACCCGGACGTGTTTCAGGAGATCTGTTGCCGTTGGGGGGTGCCGGACGTCGACCTCATGGCGTCCCGACACAACAACAAGGTACCGACGTTCATGGCACGGTCTCAAGATCCCAGAGCTATGGCGGCAGACGCCTTAGTTCAGGATTGGTCGCAGTTTCAGCTCCCTTATGTGTTTCCTCCGCTGGCACTGTTGCCCATGGTGTTACGCAAGATCAGGGCCGACTGCCGCCGCGTCATCCTCGTCGCTCCAGACTGGCCGAGGAGGTCGTGGTACCCGGATCTGTGGCATCTCACGGTCGGCCAACCGTGGGCACTACCAGACCGACCAGACTTGCTGTCTCAAGGGCCGTTTTTCCATCTGAATTCTGCGGCCCTCAACCTGACTGTGTGGCCATTGAGTCCTGGATCCTAGCGTCTTCAGGATTATCTCAAGAGGTCATTGCCACTATGAGACAGGCTAGGAAACCAACGTCCGCCAAGATCTACCACAGGACGTGGAAAATTTTCCTGTCGTGGTGCTCTGCTCAGGGTTTTTCTCCCTGGCCTTTTGCCTTGCCCACTTTTCTGTCCTTCCTTCAATCTGGACTGGAAAAGGGTTTGTCGCTCGGCTCCCTTAAGGGACAAGTCTCAGCGCTCTCTGTGTTTTTCCAGAAGCACCTAGCTAGACTTCCACAGGTACGCACGTTCCTGCAGGGGGTTTGTCACATCGTTCCTTCTTACAAGCGTCCGTTAGAACCCTGGGATCTGAACAAGGTGCTGAGGGTTCTTCAGAAACCACCATTCGAGCCAATGAGGGATATTTCTCTCTCACGCCTTTCGCAGAAAGTGGTCTTCCTAGTAGCAGTCACATCACTTCGGAGAGTGTCTGAGCTAGCAGCGCTGTCATGCAAAGCCCCTTTCCTGGTGTTTCACCAGGACAAGGTGGTTCTGCGTCCGGTTCCGGAATTTCTCCCTAAGGTGGTATCCCCCTTTCATCTCAATCAGGATATCTCCTTACCTTCTTTTTGTCCTCATCCAGTTCACCAATGTGAAAAGGATTTGCACTTGTTAGATCTGGTGAGAGCACTCAGACTCTACATTTCTCGTACGGCGCCCCTGCGCCGCTCGGATGCACTCTTTGTCCTTGTCGCTGGCCAGCGTAAAGGGTCACAGGCTTCCAAATCAACCCTGGCTCGGTGGATCAAGGAGCCAATTCTCGAAGCTTACCGTTCGGCTGGGCTTCCGGTTCCCTCAGGGCTGAAGGCCCATTCTACCAGAGCCGTGGGCGCGTCCTGGGCTTTGAGGCACCAGGCTACGGCTCAGCAGGTGTGTCAGGCGGCTACCTGGTCGAGCCTGCACACTTTCACGAAACACTATCAGGTGCATACCTATGCTTCGGCGGATGCCAGCCTAGGTAGACGAGTCCTTCAGGCGGCGGTTGCCCACCTGTAGGAAGGGGCCGTGTTACGGCTCTATCACGAGGTATTAATTTACCCACCCAGGGACTGCTTTTGGACGTCCCAATTGTCTGGGTCTCCCAATGGAGCGACAAAGAAGAAGGGAATTTTGTTTACTTACCGTAAATTCCTTTTCTTCTAGCTCCAATTGGGAGACCCAGCACCCGCCCCTGTTTTTTGTGTACACATGTTGTTCATGTTGAATGGTTTCAGTTCTCCGATATTCCTTCGGATTGAAGTTACTTTAAACCAGTTTATAATTCTTTTTCCTCCTTCTTGCTTTTGCACCAAAACTGAGGAGCCCGTGAGCACGGGGGGTGTATAGGCAGAAGGGGAGGGGCTTTACACTTTTAGTGTAATACTTTGTGCGGCCTCCGGAGGCATAGCCTATACACCCCAATTGTCTGGGTCTCCCAATTGGAGCTAGAAGAAAAGGAATTTACGGTAAGTAAACAAAATTCCCTTCTTTCCTTCCCCATCCCTTACTGGGCTCTGGGTGAAGTGGGATCCTATCGGTCTCCAGGCACAGGGACCGTGCTCCCTCCGCAGCCCCTGGGAATCTGCTGGATAGGAGCCGGGTATCGTCAGGGACAAGGCCCTGCTACTGTGAGGTACTCTGTGTCCCCGTGGGGACCGCGCATGGAGCGCTTGTGCCATACACATTACAGCACTGCTGGGTGTGTTAGTGCGCCGGGGACTACCGCGCATTGAGCGCTTGTGCTATACACATTGCAGCACTGCTGGGTGTGTTAGTGCGCCGGGGACTACCGCGCGGCCGCGCTTATTGCCGGCCGCGCTTATAACTTTAGTCCCCGGCTTCTGCGGCCTAGTGTCGTATATTCCCGCCCACAGGCCTGCCAGTCAGGGGAAGGGCGGGACGCTGCACAGATCGTCAGCGCTGAGGGCTGGAGCATACATTAGTATCCTCCTCCCTCCTCACTCAGTACACTGGGGCACTAGATTCCCGCACTTTTCTTGGGCACGCCCACGGTCCCCTCCTCCCCACAGAACGCCGGCAGCCATTCCTGTCAGCGATTCAGACGCTGGAGAGGAGAGACAACAGGGAGACCCAGGCAGGGAATCTGGTGATCACACAACCGCTCTGAGCGGTCGGTAAGCAGCACCTGAAGTGCTGGCCCCACTGAGTACCGAAGTGTATATATATATATATATATATATATATATATATATATATATATATATATATATATATATATATATATATATGCTATACATTTGCACTGTACGGTCGCTCTGTTGTTTTTTGGCTATATACCCTCCTGGATTGTTCTCAGAGGAGACAACAGCATGTCGTCCGCAAAAAGCAAGGGTGCCAAAGCACAGGCGTACTTTGCAGCCTGTACATCATGTGCGGCTATACTACCGGCAGGTTCCACTGACCCTCATTGTGTGCAATGCTCGGCCCCTGTGGCACTTACTCAGCCGGAGCCTCTGCTACAGGTGGCCCAGGTGGATCCACCTGCTACCACTATCCAGGTGACAGGGACGGAGTTTGCAGTATTTGCTGACAAACTGTCTGAGAGTATGGATAAATGGTCTGCTAAAATACTAGAAGCCCTACAGTCCAGACCGGTGACTCAGGTCCCGGGCACTGTTCAGTCTTTGACCCCTGGTCCCCCTCAATTGGAACAGCAAAGTGCCCCTGGGGTGACCCATAGATCCCAGGGTGAGGTCTCTGACACGGACCGCAGTCCCAGACCGCTTAAGCGGGCGCGCTGGGAAATTCCCTCCACCTCATCACACTGCTCAGGGTCGCAGCAGGAGGACTCTCTGGAGGATGAAGCGGAGGTATCAGATCAGGACTCTGATCCTGAGGCCGCTCTCAACCTAGATACACCTGAAGGTGACGCAGTAGTGAATGACCTTATAGCGACCATCAATCAGGTGTTGGATATTTCTCCCCCAGCTCCTCCAATTGAGGAGTCGGCTTCTCAGGAGAAATTCCGTTTCAGGTTTCCCAAGCGTACATTGAGTACGTTTCTGGATCACTCTGACTTCAGAGAGGCAGTCCAGAAAAACCGAGACTGTCCAGATAAGCGCTTTTCCAAGCGCCTTAAGGACACACGTTATCCCTTCCCCCCTGATGTTGTCAAGGGCTGGACTCAGTGTCCTAAGGTGGATCCTCCAATCTCCAGACTGGCGGCTAGATCCATAGTTGCAGTGGAAGATGGGGCTTCACTCAAAGATGCCACTGACAGACAGATGGAACTATGGTTGAAATCCATCTATGAAGCTATCGGCGCGTCGTTTGCTCCAGCATTCGCTGCCGTATGGGCACTCCAAGCTATCTCAGCTTGTCAGGCGCAGATTAATGCAGTAACACGTACATCTGCCCCGCAAGTGGTGTCCTTAACCACTCAGGCGTCGGCGTTTGCGTCCTACGCCATTAATGCTATCCTGGACTCTGCGAGCCGTACGGCGGTAGCATCCGCCAATTCTGTGGTAGTCCGCAGGGCCATGTGGCTACGTGAATGGAAGGCAGATTCTGCTTCCAAAAAGTTCTTAACCGGTTTGCCATTGTCTGGCGACCGCTTGTTTGGTGAGCGATTGGATGAAATCATTAAACAATCCAAGGGAAAGGACTCATCCTTACCCCAGTCCAGACCAAACAGACCTCAACCACGGAAGGTACAATCGAGGTTTCGGTCCTTTCGGACCGCGGGCAGGTCTCAATTCTCCTCATCCAAAAGGCCTCAGAAAGATCAGAGGAACTCCGATTCATGGCGGTCTAAGTCACGTCCTAAAAAGACCGCCGGAGGAACCGCTCCCAAAGCGGCCACCTCATGACTTTCGGCCTCCTCAAACCGCATCCTCGGTCGGTGGCAGGCTCTCCCGCTTTTGCGACGCCTGGCTGCCACAGGTAAAAGACCGATGGGTGAGAGACATTCTGTCTCACGGTTACAGGATAGAGTTCAGCTCTCGTCCTCCGACTCGTTTCTTCAGAACATCTCCGCCCCCCGAAAGAGCCGATGCTCTTCTGCAGGCGGTGGGCACTCTGAAGGCGGAGGAAGTGGTGATCCCTGTTCCTCTTCAGCAACGGGGTCACGGTTTTTACTCCAACCTGTTTGTGGTGCCAAAAAAGGACGGATCCTTCCGTCCTGTTCTGGACCTAAAACTGCTCAACAAGCATGTGAAAACCAGGCGGTTCCGGATGGAATCCCTCCGCTCCGTCATCGCCTCAATGTCCCAAGGAGATTTCCTAGCATCAATCGACATCAAAGATGCTTATCTCCACGTACCGATTGCACCAGAGCATCAGCGCTTCCTGCGTTTCGCCATAGGGGACGAACACCTTCAGTTCGTGGCACTGCCTTTTGGCCTGGCGACAGCCCCACGGGTCTTCACCAAGGTTATGGCAACAGTGGTGGCAATCCTACATTCTCAGGGACACTCGGTGATCCCTTACTTAGACGATCTGCTTGTCAAGGCACCCTCTCAAGGGGCATGCCAACACAGCCTGAACATTGCTCTGGAGACTCTCCAGAGTTTCTGGTGGATTATCAACTTTCCAAAGTCAAATCTGACACCGGCCCAATCACTGACATATCTTGGCATGGAGTTTCATACTCTCTCAGCGATAGTGAAGCTTCCGCTGAACAAACAGCGTTCACTACAGACTGGGGTGCAATCTCTCCTTCAAGGCCAGTCACACCCCTTGAGGCGCCTCATGCACTTCCTAGGGAAGATGGTAGCAGCAATGGAGGCAGTTCCTTTTGCGCAGTTTCACCTGCGCCCACTTCAATGGGACATTCTCCGCAAATGGGACAGGAAGTCGACATCCCTCGACAGGAACGTCTCCCTTTCTCGGGCAGCCAAAGCTTCCCTTCAGTGGTGGCTTCTCCCCACTTCTCTGTCGAAGGGGAAATCCTTCCTGCCCCCATCCTGGGCGGTGGTCACGACGGACGCGAGCCTGTCAGGGTGGGGAGCGGTCTTTCTCCACCACAGGGCTCAGGGGACTTGGACTCAGACAGAGTCCTCCCTTCAGATCAATGTTCTGGAGATACGGGCAGTGTATCTTGCCCTAAAGGCGTTCCAGCCGTGGCTGGAAGGCAAACAGATCCGAATTCAGTCGGACAACTCCACAGCGGTGGCATACATCAACCACCAAGGCGGCACACGCAGTCGGCAAGCCTTCCAGGAAGTCCGGCGGATTCTGCTGTGGGTGGAAGCCACAGCCTCCACCATATCCGCAGTTCACATCCCGGGCGTAGAAAACTGGGAAGCAGATTATCTCAGTCGCCAGGGCATGGACGCAGGGGAATGGTCCCTTCACCCGGACGTGTTTCAGGAGATCTGTTGCCGCTGGGGCATGCCGGACGTCGACCTAATGGCGTCCCGGCACAACAACAAGGTCCCGACATTCATGGCACGGTCTCAAGATCACAGAGCTCTGGCGGCAGACGCCTTAGTTCAGGATTGGTCGCAGTTTCAACTCCCTTATGTGTTTCCCCCTCTGGCACTGTTGCCCAGAGTGTTACGCAAGATCAGGACCGACTGCTGCCGCGCCATCCTCGTCGCTCCAGACTGGCCGAGGAGGTCGTGGTACCCGGATCTGTGGCATCTCACGGTCGGCCAACCGTGGGCACTACCAGATCGACCAGACTTGCTGTCTCAAGGGCCGTTTTTCCATCTGAATTTTGCGGCCCTCAACCTGACTGTGTGGCCATTGAGTCCTGGATCCTAGCGTCTTCAGGGTTATCTCAAGAGGTCATTGCCACTATGAGACAGGCTAGGAAGTCAACGTCCGCCAAGATCTACCATAGGACGTGGAAGATATTCCTGTCGTGGTGCTCTGCTCAGGGTTTTTCTCCCTGGCCATTTACCTTGCCCACTTTTCTGTCCTTCCTTCAATCCGGATTGGAAAAGGGTTTGTCGCTCGGCTCCCTTAAGGGACAAGTCTCTGCGCTCTCTGTGTTTTTTCAGAAGCGCCTGGCCAGACTTCCACAGGTGCGCACGTTCCTGCAGGGGGTTTGTCACATCGTCCCTCCTTACAAGCGTCCGTTAGAACCCTGGGATCTGAACAGGGTGCTGATGGCTCTTCAGAAACCACCGTTCGAGCCAATGAGGGATATTTCTCTCTCACGCCTTTCGCAGAAAGTGGTTTTCCTAGTAGCAGTCACTTCACTTCGGAGAGTGTCTGAGCTAGCAGCGCTGTCATGCAAAGCCCCTTTCTTCAGCGCTCTATTGGGAGACCCAGACGATTGGGGTATAGCTACTGCCCTCCGGAGGCCACACAAAGCACTACACTAAAAAGTGCAAGGCCCCTCCCCTTCAGGCTATACCCCCCCGTGGTATCACGGGTACTCCAGTTTTCAAGCTTTGTGCGAAGGAGGTCAGACATTCCATGCATAGCTCCACAGTTTTTAGTCAGCAGTAGCTGCTGACTATTTCGGATGGAAGAAAAGAGGGCCCATATAGGGCCCCCAGCATGCTCCCTTCTCACCCGTTGATGGTGTTGTAAGGTTGAGGTACCTATTGCTGGTACAGAGGCTGGAGCCCCACATGCTGTTTTCCTTCCACATCCCCTTGTAGGGCTCTGTGGAAGTGGGATCCTGCCGGCCTCAAAGCTCTGACGCCGGGCTCCATCCACAGACCCATAGAACCTGGTGGATGCCGAGCAGGAGTACCATCAGGGACATGGCCCTGCATCATACAGGTACTCTGTGTCCCCGGCAGGCACAGACACACTCCGGGCTGGCTGGGTGTTGTAGTGCGCCGGGGACAGTAACGCTAGAGCTAGTGTTCCTACAGTTTAACTGGGGGACTTTATTCTGTGTGTGGGAACGCAGCGCCGACCCCCGCTGGACCGGCGGCGCTGCTGTGACTTTTAGTTCGCCGGGGACACGCCGACCGCGCTTTTACGGCGGTGGCGTTTATAAATCTAGTCCCCGGCTTTTGCGGCCTAGGACGCCGGCAGCTCCGATTCGTTCCCGCCCCCACCCTGTCAATCAGGGTAGGGGAGAGACGCTGTTTCACGGCAGCGACGAGGGCTGGAGCCTGATTTACATGCTCCAGCCCTCTCACTAGGCACAGAGGGAAGCAGGCTTCCCGCTCTTAGCCAGGAACGCCCAGGGCCCGCCCCCCCTCCTCTCTCAGGACGCCGGCAGCCATTACATGCATGTCTGGCTGGAGGAAGGACGCAAGGCTCTGGGAGACCTGGACTAGGGGGCTTTGGAGTTCACACACCCGCTCTTAAGCGGGCGGTAAGCGGCTTTTCAGCTGGCCCCTCTAGTGCCTCAGTGTGTATTAGTGTACTGTGTCACTGGACACATATATATATATATATATATATATACCTTATTGCTTGCACTGTGAGGTCGCTTCCTGGCTGTATACCCAGATCGCTCTGAGGAGGCAGCAACATGTCATCCACAAAACGCAAGGCTGCCAAGGCTAGGGCTGTGTACACTGCGTGTGCTGCATGTGGGGCTGCTCTACCAGCAGGCTCCAAGGACCCCCATTGTGTGCAATGCTCAGACCCGGTGCTGCTTCGCCAGCCGGAGTCAGGAGAGATAGTGACCCAGGCTGAGACGCCTGTAAGTCCTGCCCCGGTGTCAGGGACAGACTTTGCAGTTTTTGCTGATAATATGTCTGTGACTATGGCAAAAATCCTTGAAACTTTGCAATCCATGCCTGGGGCTCAGTCTATGGACACGGCGAGGTCTCTGTCCTCTAATCCCCCTCAGTTGGATTTAATCCAGACTGCAAGGGGGTCCCCGGCTTCACAGGCTGAGTATTATGACTCAGATGATAGCCCCAGCCACCCTAAGCGAGCTCGCTGGGAAAGACCCTCAACGTCATCACACTGCTCAGGGTCTCAGCGCAATCAGTCTCCCTGTGATGCGTCTGATGAGAGTGATCAGGAGTCTTATCCTGGAACCCCTCTCAATCTGGATACCCCGGATGGGGACGCCATGGTAAACGATCTTATCTCAGCCATCAATAGACTGTTAGATATTTCTCCCCCAGCCCCTTCAGCAGAGGAGGCAGCTGCAGAGCAGGAGAAGTTTCGTTTCCTCTATCCCAAGCGTAAATTAAGTGCTTTCTTGGATCACTCTGACTTCAGAGAGTCAATCCAGAAACACGACGCTCATCCAGAAAGGCGTTTCGCTAAACGTTCTAAGGATACACGTTTTCCTTTCCCCCCTGATGTGGTCAAGCGCTGGACCCAGTGTCCAAAAGTTGACCCCCCGATTTCCAAACTTGCAGCTAGATCCATAGTTGCAGTGGAGGATGGCGCTTCACTTAAGGATGCCAATGACAGACAGATGGACCTCTGGTTAAAATCTGTCTATGAAGCTATCGGCGCGTCGTTTGCTCCAGCATTCGCAGCCGTATGGGCACTCCAAGCTATTTCAGCTGGTTTAGCAAAAGTGGATGCTATCTTACATCCAGCGGGGCCGCAAGTGGCGTCCCTTACCTCGCAGATGTCCGCGTTTGCGTCTTACGCTATCAATGCGGTCCTAGAATCTACCAGCCGCACCTCAATGGCGTCCGCCAATTCGGTAGTTTTGCGCAGAGCCTTGTGGTTAAAGGACTGGAAAGCAGATGCTGGTTCCAAAAAATGTTTAACCAGCCTGCCTTTATCTAGAGATAGACTGTTTGGCGAACCATTGGCTGACATCATTAAACAGTCCAAGGGTAAAGACTCTTCTTTACCCCAGCCCAGAACAAGCAAACCTCAGCAGAAAAAGTGGCAGCAGAGGTTTCAGTCCTTTCGAGGTTCGGGCAAGACACAATTCTCCTCGTCCAAAGGGACTCAGAGGACGCAAAGAAGCTCAGATTCCTGGCGGGCTCACGCGCGCCCCAAGAAAGCAAATGGAGGAACCGCTTCCAAAGCGGCTACCTCATGACTTCCAGCTCCCCCCCTCCGCATCTCCGGTCGGGGGCAGGCTCTCCCGCTTTTCCGTCATTTGGATGTCACAGGTCAAAGACCGGTGGGTGACAGACATTTTGTCTCGCGGGTACAGAATCGAGTTCAGTTCTCGTCCTCCAGCTCGGTTCTTCAGAACCTCCCCACATCCAGACCGAGCAGATGCCCTGCTGCAGGCGGTGGACTCCCTAAGAGCGGAAGGAGTAGTGGTCCCTGTACCGCCTCAGGAACAAGGGCGAGGGTTTTACTCCAATCTCTTTGTGGTTCCAAAAAAGGACGGCTCGTTCCGTCCTGTTCTGGATCTAAAGCTGCTCAACAAACATGTGCACGCCAGGCGGTTCCGGATGGAAACCCTCCGCTCTGTCGTTGCCTCAATGTCTCAAGGAGACTTCCTTGCCTCAATAGACATCAAAGATGCTTATCTCCACGTGCCAATTGCTACGGAACATCAACGTTTTCTACGTTTTGTGATAGGAAACGAACATCTTCAGTTCGTAGCTCTGCCATTCGGTCTGGCGACAGCCCCACGGGTTTTCACCAAGGTCATGGCGGCAGTGGTAGCAGTCTTGCACTCTCAGGGACACTCGGTGATCCCTTACCTAGACGATCTACTTGTCAAGGCACCCTCTCAAGAGGCATGCCAACTCAGTCTACATGCTACACTGGAGACTCTACAGACGTTCGGATGGATCATCAACTTTCCAAAGTCGAATCTGTCTCCGACACAGTCACTAACGTATCTTGGCATGGAGTTCCATACTCGAGCAGCGAGAGTGAAGCTTCCGCTGAACAAGCAGCGGTCACTACAGACAGGGGTGCAATCCCTCCTTCAGGGCCAGTCGCACCCCTTACGGCGCCTCATGCACTTCCTCGGGAAGATGGTGGCAGCCATGGAAGCAGTTCCCTTTGCGCAGTTTCATCTGCGCCCACTTCAATGGGACATTCTCCGCCAATGGGACGGGAAGTCAACGTCCCTGGACAGGAAAGTCTCTCTTTCCCAGACGGCCAAGGACTCTCTACAATGGTGGCTCCTTCCCACCTCATTGTCTCAGGGAAGATCCTTCCTGCCCCCATCCTGGGCAGTGGTCACGACAGATGCGAGTCTGTCAGGGTGGGGAGCAGTGTTTCTCCACCACAGGGCTCAGGGGACGTGGACTCCGCAGGAGTCCACCCTTCAGATCAATGTTCTGGAAATCAGAGCAGTGTATCTTGCCCTACTAGCCTTCCAGCAGTGGCTGGAAGGAAGGCAGATCCGAATTCAGTCGGACAACTCCACAGCGGTGGCATACATCAACCACCAAGGGGGGACACGCAGTCGGCAAGCCTTCCAGGAAGTCCGGCGGATTCTGATGTGGGTGGAAGCCACGGCCTCCACCATATCCGCAGTTCACATCCCCGGCGTAGAAAACTGGGAAGCAGACTTCCTCAGTCGCCAGGGCATGGACGCAGGGGAATGGTCCCTTCACCCGGAAGTGTTTCAGGAAATCTGTCGCCGATGGGGAGTGCCGGACGTCGACCTAATGGCGTCCCGGCACAACAACAAGGTCCCGGCATTCATGGCGAGGTCGCGCGATCAAAGAGCTCTGGCGGCAGACGCCCTAGTGCAAGATTGGTCGCAGTTCCGGCTCCCTTATGTGTTTCCACCTCTGGCACTCTTGCCCAGAGTGTTACGCAAGATCAGATCCGATTGCAGCCGCGTCATACTCGTCGCCCCAGACTGGCCGAGGAGATCGTGGTATCCGGATCTGTGGCATCTCACGGTCGGTCGACCGTGGTCACTGCCAGACCGACCAGACTTACTGTCCCAAGGGCCGTTTTTCCATCAGAATTCTGCGGCCCTGAACCTGACTGTGTGGCCATTGAGTCCTGGATTCTAGCGTCTGCAGGATTATCTCAAGGAGTCGTAGCCACAATGAGACAAGCTAGGAAGTCAACGTCTGCTAAGATCTACCACAGGACGTGGAAGATTTTCTTATCTTGGTGCTCTGCACAGAGAGTATCCCCTTGGCCATTTGCATTGCCCACCTTTCTTTCCTTCCTGCAATCGGGGTTGGAAAAGGGCTTGTCGCTCAGTTCCCTTAAAGGGCAAGTCTCGGCACTGTCTGTGTTTTTTCAGAAGCGTCTAGCGCGTCTTCCTAAGGTGCGCACGTTCCTACAGGGGGTCTGTCATATTGTGCCCCCGTACAAGCGGCCGTTAGATCCATGGGATCTGAACAGAGTACTTGTTGCTCTGCAAAAGCCGCCCTTCGAGCCTCTAAAGGACGCTTCCTTTTCTCGCCTGTCACAGAAAGTGGCGTTTCTTGTCGCGATCACATCGCTTCGGCGAGTGTCTGAGCTGGCAGCTTTGTCATCCAAGGCTCCTTTCCTGGTGTTCCACCAGGACAAGGTAGTGCTGCGCCCCATTCCGGAGTTTCTCCCTAAGGTCGTATCCTCGTTTCATCTTAATCAGGATATATCCTTGCCTTCCTTTTACCCTCATCCGGTTCACCGGTATGAAAAGGACTTACGTTTGCTAGATCTGGTGAGAGCACTCAGAATCTACATTTCCCGAACGGCGCCCATACGCCGTTCCGATGCACTTTTTGTCCTTGTCGCTGGTCCGCGCAAGGGGTTGCAGGCTTCTAAAGCCACCCTGGCTCGATGGATCAAAGAACCAATTCTAGAGGCCTACCGCTCTGCGGGGCTTCCGGTTCCTTCAGGGCTAAAAGCCCACTCAACCAGAGCTGTGGGTGCGTCCTGGGCATTACGACACCAGGCTTCGGCTCAACAGGTGTGCCAGGCAGCAACCTGGTCCAGTCTGCACACTTTCACCAAGCATTATCAGGTGCATACCTATGCTTCGGCGGATGCCAGCTTAGGTAGAAGAGTCCTGCAGGCGGCAGTGACATCCCCGTAGGGGAGGGCTGTTTTTGCAGCTCTAACATGAGGTATTTCTTTACCCACCCAGGGACAGCTTTTGGACGTCCCAATCGTCTGGGTCTCCCAATAGAGCGCTGAAGAAGAAGGGAATTTTGTTACTTACCGTAAATTCCTTTTCTTCTAGCTCTTATTGGGAGACCCAGCACCCGCCCTGTTGTCCTTCGGGATTTCTTTGTTGTTTGCGGGTACACATGTTGTTCATGTTGAACGGTTTTTCAGTTCTCCGATGTTTCTCGGAGTTAATTTGTTTAAACCAGTTATTGGCTTCCTCCTTCTTGCTTTGGCACTAAAACTGGAGTACCCGTGATACCACGGGGGGTATAGCCAGAAGGGGAGGGGCCTTGCACTTTTTAGTGTAGTGCTTTGTGTGGCCTCCGGAGGGCAGTAGCTATACCCCAATCGTCTGGGTCTCCCAATAAGAGCTAGAAGAAAAGGAATTTACGGTAAGTAACAAAATTCCCTTCTTCCTGGTGTTTCACCAGGACAAGGTGGTTCTGCGTCCGGTTCCGGAATTTCTCCCTAAGGTGGTATCCCCCTTTCATCTCAATCAGGATATCTCCTTACCCTCTTTTTGTCCTCATCCAGTTCACCAATGTGAAAAGGATTTGCACTTGTTAGATCTGGTGAGAGCACTCAGATTCTACATTTCTCGTACGGCGCCCCTGCGCCGCTCGGATGCACTCTTTGTCCTTGTCGCTGGCCAGCGTAAAGGGACACAAGCTTCCAAATCAACCCTGGCTCGGTGGATCAAGGAACCAATTCTCGAAGCTTATCGTTCCTCGGGGCTTCCGGTTCCCTCAGGGCTGAAGGCCCATTCTACCAGGGCCGTGGGAGCGTCCTGGGCCTTGCGGCACCAGGCTACGGCTCAGCAGGTGTGTCAGGCAGCTACTTGGTCGAGCCTGCACTTTCACGAAACACTATCAGGTGCATACCTATGCTTCGGCAGATGCCAGCCTAGGTAGGCGAGTCCTTCAGGCGGCGGTTGCCCACCTGTAGGACGGAGCCGTTTACGGCTCTATTATGAGGTATTATTTACCCACCCAGGGACTGCTTTTGGACGTCCCAATTGTCTGGGTCTCCCAATGGAGCGACAAAGAAGAAGGGAATTTTGTTTACTTACCGTAAATTCCTTTTCTTCTAGCTCCAATTGGGAGACCCAGCACCCGCCCCTGTTCCCTTCGGGCTGTTGTTCTTTGTGTACACATGTTGTTCATGTTGAATGGTTTCAGTTCTCCGATATTCCTTCGGATTGAATTTACTTTAAACCAATTTATAATTTTTTCCTCCTTCTTGCTTTTGCACCAAAACTGAGGAGCCCGTGGGAGCACGGGGGGTGTATAGGCAGAAGGGGAGGGGCTTTACACTTTTAGTGTAATACTTTGTGTGGCCTCCGGAGGCATGAGCTATACACCCAATTGTCTGGGTCTCCCAATTGGAGCTAGAAGAAAAGGAATTTACGGTAAGTAAACAAAATTCCCTTCTTTTGCTTGGTTACCCGATATTTATCTTGGTTACCAGCATACACCGCTCAGCGCTGGCTCCCTGCACACGTAACCAGTGTAAATATCGGGTAACTAACCAAAGCACATTGGTTAGTAATCCGATGTGTATCCTGGTTACGGGTGCAGGGAGCCAGAGAGCGCATGCGCACGAAATCCTACGGATCGCGCTGCTTAAAAACCGTTACATGCTGCGTTGCTCCCGCCCGGCGGTCAGTCAAAAAACAACTGACCGTGACGCAGCGGATGCAACGCAGCATCATCAGTCACAATCTGTCGCTAATAGAAGTCTATGGGGAAAAACTGGATTCCTGCAAAATATTTTGCAGGATACCGTAATTCATCAAGGCAATGGATTGTGACTGAAGCAAAACAACGGAAGTGTGAACTTAGCCTAAATGAATTAAGAATCAGCCAAATGGGAGTTGGGAGTCTCCTTACGCTGCATAGAAGCCGGCTGTCAGAGCTTACCGCTTATTACCTCTCCCCTCAGGTCGGAATCAACTACCAGCCCCCAACAGTGGTGCCCGGGGGAGACCTGGCCAAAGTGCAGCGCGCTGTGTGCATGCTGAGCAACACTACGGCCATCGCAGAGGCCTGGGCCCGGCTGGACCACAAGTTCGATCTGATGTACGCCAAGCGAGCCTTCGTGCACTGGTACGTGGGAGAGGGAATGGAGGAAGGAGAGTTCTCCGAGGCCCGAGAAGATCTGGCTGCGCTGGAAAAGGACTACGAAGAAGTGGGAATAGACTCTGTAGACGAGGAGGCTGAAGAGGGGGAGGAGTACTGAGGAAGGAGCAGCCGATGGGATAGGAGAGGTATTAGTGGTTATTAGCAGGTATTAGTGGTTATTAGCAGTTATTAGTGGTTATTAGCAGGTATTAGTGGTTATTAGCAGTTATTAGTGGTTATTAGCAGTTATTAGTGGTTATTCTGTTACTTGTTCTCTGTAGGTTACAGTTTACACATTAAAATAAGTTACATTGAAGAGATTCTCCACGTCCCGTCCTTATATAAAGATCTTTATTTACAGGTAACACACAAATACTATTCATTGGTGAGATATTTCCTCTTCTTAGCGGTGTTGGTGTATGGATGCCAGCGCCACTCCACCTCTGCCGTGCCCGCATTCTCCAGGGTGCCCAGCTTTATCATGTACACTGCAAAGAGTAACAGCCGGTGATAAGTACGGAGCGCTGACACTGGGGCCCTGATACATCACAGCATTTCACAGGGGTTTCTACATGAAAACGTCTTAGACTATGTGGCCCCGGGACACTGTACTCGCGGATATATCCGCAGGTTTCCCGCAGCTGATCCCCGGAATCCGCAGCTATCCATACCTACGGGATTCCAACGAAATATCTTCGGGAAACCTGCGGACATTCGTGCGACTTACCCACGGACGTCCCGACCTCTATCTCCATAGTGGAGACGCATGACATGCAGTTACGTGCAGCAGGGAGATCCACAGCATATTCCGCAGCCGCACATACCGCAGCATGGACACAGCACTCCCTATGTCCCATAGGATAACATGGGGAGTGTCTGTACTTGCTAAAACCTCCGGATTTATCTAGAAAATCCAGATAAATCCGCAGGTTTTCAGCAGCAAAATCCACTGGTACAGAGTCCCGTGGGCACAAAGCCTTAATCTGTGAAGAGTCGGACGATCGTATAACTCGGACGGGGATCGCAATGCTTGGACTGGCCGGCGGCTCTCCCCACCAAAGAGTGACTGCTGCATAGAGGAGCATGAGGCCGTTGTGCTCGGGTGGGGAGAGCCGCCGGCCAGTCCAAGCCTGCGATCCCCGTCCCACTCTTCCCTTAGTGACAGAGGTTTGCGACAAATTCATCAAACTATTTGCTTTTAAGGCCCTGTGCACACGCTGAGGCTTTTACCACAGATTTGCTGCAGAAAATGTTTTTAACATTGCTACAGTCATTCCCCAGCAAAACCTATGGGTTTAAAAAAATGCTGCGGTTTTTTTATACCTGTGGAATTAATGTGCATGTCACTTCTTTTCCGCAGGCACCTGCAGTTTTTGCCATAGATAATGGTAAAACTCCGCAGGGACCAACCTGCGGAAAAACAGCATGCAGATTTCGTTGCGGTTTTGGTGCGTTTTTTTAGCGCAGGTGCGGGATTCTTTCAAGGGGGCCGGATTTTCCCTAAGGAAGAGTCAATGTCTAGTGCGCACAGGGCCTTAAGGTTTCTTTTCAGATTGTTACTGTCATTGCGGCTTCTGCAGACGTCTTACACAAAGTCAGGGAAATTAAACTATTAAATGGTTGGAAAAATTTGTCTTAACTCCACTCCAGCCCCCCCTCCCGAGTGATTTTATATACACCAGTTATTTTGGCAATTGTTTTGTGTGACTTTTCTTCAGTGCTCTATTGGGAGACCCAGACGATTGGGTATAGCTACTGCCCTCCGGAGGCCACACAAAGCACTACACCAAAAAGTGCAAGGCCCCTCCCCCTCTGGCTATACCCCCCCGTGGTATCACGGGTTCTCCAGTTTTCAAGCTTTGTGCGAAGGAGGTCAGACATCCACGCATAGCTCCACAGATTTTAGTCAGCAGTAGCTGCTGACTATTTCGGATGGAAGAAAAGAGGGCCCATATAGGGCCCCCAGCATGCTCCCTTCTCACCCGTGGATGGTGTTGTAAGGTTGAGGTACCTATTGCTGGTACAGGGGCTGGAGCCCCACATGCTGTTTTCCTTCCACATCCCCTTGTAGGGCTCTGTGGAAGTGGGATCCTGCCGGCCTCTAAGCTCTGACGCCGGGCTCCATCCACAGACCCATAGCACCTGATGGATACGGAGCAGGAGTACAATCAGGGACAAGGCCCTGCATCATACAGGTACTCTGTGTCCCCGGCAGGCACAGACACACTCCGGGCTGGCTGGGTGTTGTAGTGCGCCGGGGACCGTAACGATTGAGTTGGTGTTCCTGCAGTTTACTGGGGGACTTTTGTGTTGTGGGAACGCAGCGCCGACCCCCACTGGACCGGCGGCGCTACTGTGACTTGTAGTGCGCCGGGGACACGCCGACCGCGCTTTTACGGCGGCGGCGTTTATAAATTTAGTCCCCGGTTTTTTGCGGCCTAGCTCCGCTTCGTTCCCGCCCCCACCCTGTCAATCAGGGTAGGGGAGAGACGCTGTTTCACAGCAGCGACGAGGGCTGGAGCCTGATTTACATGCTCCAGCCCTCTCACTAGGCACAGAGGGAAGCAGGCTTCCCGCTCTTAGTCAGGAACGCCCAGGGCCCGCCCCCCCTCCTCTCCCAGGACGCCGGCAGCCATTACATGCAGTCTGGCTAGAGGAAGGACGCAAGGCTCTGGGAGACCTGGACTAGGGGGCTTTTGGAGACCACACACCCGCTCTTAAGCGGGCGGTAAGCGGCATTTCAGCTGGCCCCTCTAGTGCCTCAGTGTGTATTGGTGTACTGTGTCACCAGATATATATATTTATTTATTTCTTGCACTGTGAGGTCGCTTCCTGGCTGGATACCCCAGATCGCTCTGAGGAGGCAGCAACATGTCATCCACAAAACGCAAGGCTGCCAAGGCTAGGGCTGTGTACACTGCGTGTGCTGCATGTGGGGCTGCTCTACCAGCAGGCTCCAAAGACCCCCATTGTGTGCAATGCTCAGATCCGGTGCTGCTTTGCCAGCCGGAGTCCGGAGAGGTAGTGACCCAGGCTGAGACGCTTGTAAGTCCTGCCCCGGTGTCAGGGACAGACTTTGCAGTTTTTGCTGATAGAATGTCTGTGACTATGGCAAAAATCCTTGAAACTTTGCAATCCATGCCTGGGGCTCAGTCTATGGACACGGCGAGGTCTCTGTCCTCTAATCCCCCTCAGTTGGAATTAATCCAGACTGCAAGGGGGTCCCCGGCTTCCCAGGCTGAGTATTATGACTCAGATGATAGCCCCAGCCACCCTAAGCGAGCTCGCTGGGAAAGACCCTCAACGTCGTCACACTGCTCAGGGTCTCAGCGCAATCAGTCGCCCTGTGATGCGTCTGAAGAGAGTGATCAGGAGTCTTATCCTGGAACCCCTCTCAATCTGGATACCCCGGATGGGGACGCCATGGTAAACGATCTTATCTCAGCCATCAATAGACTGTTGGATATTTCTCCCCAGCTCCTTCTGCAGAGGAGGCAGCTGCAGAGCAGGAGAAGTTTCGTTTCCTCTATCCCAAGCGTAAATTGAGTGCTTTCTTGGATCACTCTGACTTCAGAGAATCAATCCAGAAACACGACGCTCATCCAGAAAGGCGTTTCTCTAAACGTTCTAAGGATACACGTTTTCCTTTCCCCCCTGATGTGGTCAAGCGCTGGACCCAGTGTCCAAAAGTAGACCCCCCGATTTCCAAACTTGCAGCTAGATCCATAGTTGCAGTGGAGGATGGCGCTTCACTTAAGGATGCCAATGACAGGCAGATGGACCTTTGGTTAAAATCTGTCTATGAAGCTATCGGCGCGTCGTTTGCTCCAGCATTCGCAGCCGTATGGGCACTCCAAGCTATTTCAGCTGGTTTAGCAAAAGTGGATGCTATCATACATCCAGCGGTGCCGCAAGTGGCGTCCCTTACCTCGCAGATGTCTGCGTTTGCGTCTTACGCTATCAATGCGGTCCTAGAATCTACCAGCCGCACCTCAATGGCGTCCGCCAATTCGGTAGTTTTGCGCAGAGCCTTGTGGTTAAAGGACTGGAAAGCAGATGCTGGTTCCAAAAAATGTTTAACCAGCCTGCCTTTATCTAGAGATAGACTGTTTGGCGAGCCATTGGCTGACATCATTAAACAGTCCAAGGGTAAAGACTCTTCCTTACCCCAGCCCAGATCAAGCAAACCTCAGCAGAAAAAATGGCAGCAGAAGTTTCAGTCCTTTCGAGGTTCGGGCAAGACACAATTCTCCTCGTCCAAAGGGACTCAGAGGACGCAAAGAGTCTCAGATTCCTGGCGGGCTCACGCACGCCCCAAGAAAGCAAATGGAGGAACCGCTTCCAAAGCGGCTACCTCATGACTTCCAGCCCCCCCCCCTCCGCATCTCCGGTCGGGGGCAGGCTCTCCCGCTTTTCCGACATTTGGATGTCACAGGTCAAAGACCGGTGGGTGACAAACATTTTGTCTCGCGGGTACAGAATCGAGTTCAGTTCTCGTCCTCCAGCTCGGTTCTTCAGAACCTCCCCACATCCAGACCGAGCAGATGCCCTGCTGCAGGCGGTGGACTCCCTAAGAGCGGAAGGAGTAGTGGTTCCTGTACCGCCTCAGGAACAAGGGCGGGGGTTTTACTCCAATCTCTTTGTGGTTCCAAAAAAGGACGGCTCGTTCCGTCCTGTTCTGGATCTAAAGCTGCTCAACAAACATGTGCACGCCAGACGGTTCCGGATGGAAACCCTCCGCTCTGTCGTTGCCTCAATGTCTCAAGGAGACTTCCTTGCCTCAATAGACATCAAAGATGCTTATCTCCACGTGCCAATTGCTACAGAACATCAACGTTTTCTACGTTTTGTGATAGGAAACGACCATCTTCAGTTCGTAGCTCTGCCATTCGGTCTGGCGACAGCCCCCCGGGTCTTCACCAAGGTCATGGCGGCGGTGGTAGCAGTCTTCCACTCTCAGGGACACTCGGTGATCCCTTACCTAGACGATCTACTTGTCAAGGCACCCTCTCAAGAGGCATGCCAACTCAGTTTACATGCTACGCTGGAGACTCTACAGACGTTCGGATGGATCATCAACTTTCCAAAGTCGAATCTGTCACCGACACAATCACTAACGTATCTTGGCATGGAGTTCCATACTCGAGCAGCGAGAGTGAAGCTTCCGCTGAACAAGCAGCGGTCCCTACAGACAGGGGTGCAATCCCTCCTTCAAGGCCAGTCGCACCCCTTACGGCGCCTCATGCACTTCCTCGGGAAGATGGTGGCAGCCATGGAAGCAGTTCCCTTTGCGCAGTTTCATCTGCGCCCACTTCAATGGGACATTCTCCGCCAATGGGACGGGAAGTCAACGTCCCTGGACAGGAAAGTCTCTCTTTCCCAGACGGCCAAGGACTCTCTACAATGGTGGCTCCTTCCCACCTCATTGTCTCAGGGAAGATCCTTCCTGCCCCCATCCTGGGCAGTGGTCACGACAGATGCGAGTCTGTCAGGGTGGGGAGCAGTGTTTCTCCACCACAGGGCCCAGGGGACGTGGACTCCGCAGGAGTCCACCCTTCAGATCAATGTTCTGGAAATCAGGGCAGTGTATCTTGCCCTACTGGCCTTCCAACAGTGGCTGGAAGGAAAGCAGATCCGAATCCAGTCGGACAACTCCACAGCGGTGGCATACATCAACCACCAAGGAGGGACGCGCAGTCGGCAAGCATTCCAAGAAGTCCGGCGCATTCTAATGTGGGTGGAGGACACAGCATCCACCATATCCGCGGTTCACATCCCAGGCGTAGAAAATTGGGAAGCAGACTTCCTCAGTCGCCAGGGCATGGACGCAGGGGAATGGTCCCTTCACCCGGACGTGTTTCAGGAAATCTGTCACCGATGGGGAGTGCCGGACGTCGACCTAATGGCGTCCCGGCACAACAACAAGGTCCCGGCATTCATGGCGAGGTCGCGCGATCAAAGAGCTCTGGCGGCAGACGCATTGGTTCAAGATTGGTCGCAGTTCCGGCTCCCATACGTCTTCCCACCTCTGGCACTCTTGCCCAGAGTGTTACGCAAGATCAGATCCGATTGCAGCCGCGTCATACTCGTCGCCCAGACTGGCCGAGGAGATCGTGGTATCCGGATCTGTGGCATCTCACGGTCGGTCGACCGTGGTCACTGCCAGACCGACCAGACTTACTGTCCCAAGGGCCGTTTTTCCATCAGAATTCTGCGGCCCTGAACCTGACTGTGTGGCCATTGAGTCCTGGATCCTAGCGTCCGCAGGATTATCTCAAGGAGTCGTAGCCACAATGAGACAAGCTAGGAAGTCAACGTCTGCTAAGATCTACCACAGAACGTGGAAGATTTTCTTATCCTGGTGCTCTGCACAGAGAGTATCCCCTTGGCCATTTGCATTGCCCACCTTTCTTTCCTTCCTGCAATCGGGGTTGGAAAAGGGCTTGTCGCTCAGCTCCCTTAAAGGGCAAGTCTCAGCACTATCTGTGTTTTTTCAGAAGCGTCTAGCACGTCTTCCTAAGGTGCGCACGTTCCTACAGGGGGTCTGTCATATTGTGCCCCCGTACAAGCGGCCGTTAGATCCATGGGATCTGAACAGAGTACTAGTTGCTCTGCAAAAGCCGCCCTTCGAGCCTCTAAAGGACGTTTCCCTTTCTCGCCTGTCACAGAAAGTGGCGTTTCTTGTTGCGATCACATCGCTTCGGCGAGTGTCTGAGCTGGCAGCGCTGTCATCCAAGGCTCCCTTCCTGGTGTTCCACCAGGACAAGGTAGTGCTGCGCCCCATTCCGGAGTTTCTCCCTAAGGTCGTATCCTCGTTTCATCTTAATCAGGATATATCTTTGCCTTCCTTTTGTCCTCAGCCGGTTCACCGGTATGAGAAAGACTTACGTTTGCTAGATCTGGTGAGAGCACTCAGAATCTATATTTCTCGCACGGCGCCTATCCGCCGTTCAGATGCACTTTTTGTCCTTGTCGCTGGCCAGCGCAAGGGGTCGCAGGCTTCTAAAGCCACCCTGGCTCGATGGATCAAAGAACCAATTCTAGAGGCCTACCGTTCTGCTGGGCTTCCGGTTCCTTCAGGGCTGAAAGCCCACTCAACCAGAGCTGTGGGTGCGTCCTGGGCTTTGCGACACCAGGCTACGGCTCAACAGGTGTGCCAGGCAGCTACCTGGTCGAGTCTGCACACTTTCACCAAACATTATCAGGTGCATACCTATGCTTCGGCGGATGCCAGCTTAGGTAGAAGAGTCCTGCAGGCGGCAGTGACATCCCCGTAGGGGAGGGCTGTTTTGCAGCTCTAACATGAGGTATCTCTTTACCCACCCAGGGACAGCTTTTGGACGTACCAATCGTCTGGGTCTCCCAATAGAGCGCTGAAGAAGAAGGGAATTTTGTTACTTACCGTAAATTCCTTTTCTTCTAGCTCTTATTGGGAGACCCAGCACCCGCCCTGTTGTCCTTCGGGATTTTATTTTGTTGTTTGCGGGTACACATGTTGTTCATGTTGAACGGTTTTTCAGTTCTCCGACGTTATTCGGAGTTAATTTGTTTAAACCAGTTATTGGCTTCCTCCTTCTTGCTTTGGCACTAAAACTGGAGAACCCGTGATACCACGGGGGGGGTATAGCCAGAGGGGGAGGGGCCTTGCACTTTTTGGTGTAGTGCTTTGTGTGGCCTCCGGAGGGCAGTAGCTATACCCAATCGTCTGGGTCTCCCAATAAGAGCTAGAAGAAAAGGAATTTACGGTAAGTAACAAAATTCCCTTCTTTTTTTTTAAACATTAAATTTTTATTAGAACATAAAATCATATTACAACATATTTGTTTGAACAGTGATAATACTTCTCATCCCACCAAGTCATTTGGAAAGGAAGGGGGAGGGGTGATGACATCAGATTGTACCCGTGTGTTACCCGTAATGTTACATTTCCCACTAAAGAGTTGCAGTTTTTTTGCTTTGTGCAAAATTCTTGAATCCCATGTACTATTTTAAGTAGTTTGGGTCAAAAGAAGGGAATTTTGTTTACTTACCGTAAATTCCTTTTCTTCTAGCTCTAATTGGGAGACCCAGACAATTGGGTGTATAGGCTATGCCTCCGGAGGCCGCACAAAGTATTACACTCAAAAGTGTTAAGCCCCTCCCCTTCTGCCTATACACCCCCCGTGCTCCCACGGGCTCCTCAGTTTTGGTGCAAAAGCAAGAAGGAGGAAAAAGAATTATAAACTGGTTTAAAGTAACTTCAATCCGAAGGAATATCGGAGAACTGAAACCATTCAACATGAACACATGTGTACACAAAAAAAACAGGGGCGGGTGCTGGGTCTCCCAATTAGAGCTAGAAGAAAAGGAATTTACGGTAAGTTAACAAAATTCCCTTCTTTGTCGCTCTATTGGGAGACCCAGACAATTGGGACGTCCAAAAGCAGTCCCTGGGTGGGTAAAATAATACCTCGTAAGAGAGCCGTAAAACGGCCTCTTCCTACAGGTGGCCAACCGCCACCTGAAGGACTCGCCTACCTAGGCTGGCATCCGCCGAAGCATAGGTATGCACCTGATAGTGCTTCGTGAAAATGTGCAGGCTCGACCAGGTAGCCGCCTGACACACCTGCTGAGCCGTAGCCTGCTGCCGCAAAGCCCAGGACGCGCCCACGGCTCTGGTAGAATGGGCCTTCAGCCCTGAGGGCACCGGAAGCCCAGCCGAACGGTAAGCTTTGATAATTGGCTCCTTTATCCACCGAGCCAGGGTTGATTTGGAAGCCTGTGACCCTTTACGCTGGCCAGCGACAAGGACAAAGCGTGCATCCGAGCGGCGCAGGGGCGCCGTACGAGAAATGTAGAGTCTGAGTGCTCTCACCAGATCTAACAAGTACAAATCCTTTTCCCATTGGTGAACTGGATGAGGACAAAAAGAAGGTAAGGAGATATCCTGATTGAGATGAAAGGGGGATACCACCTTAGGGAGAAATTCCGGAACCGGACGCAAAACCACCTTGTCTTGGTGAAAAACCAGGAAAGGGGTTTTGCATGACAGCGCTGCTAGCTCAGACACTCTCCGAAGTGAAGTGACTGCTACTAGAAAAACCACTTTCCGCGAAAGGCGTGAGAGAGAAATATCCCTCATTGGCTCGAATGGTGGTTTCTGAAGAACCATCAGCACCCTGTTCAGATCCCAGGGTTCTAACGGCCGCTTGTAAGGAGGGACGATGTGACAAACCCCCTGCAGGAACGTGCGTACCTGTGGAAGTCTGGCTAGGCGCTTCTGGAAAAAAACACAGAGAGCGCTGAGACTTGTCCCTTAAGGGAGCCGAGCGAAAAACCCTTTTCCAGTCCAGATTGAAGGAAGGACAGAAAAGTGGGCAAGGCAAAAGGCCAGGGAGAAATACCCTGAGCAGAGCACCACGACAGAAAAATTTTCCACGTCCTGTGGTAGATCCTGGCGGACGTTGGTTTCCTGGCCTGTCTCATAGTGGCAATGACGTCTTGAGATAACCCTGAAGACGCTAGGATCCAGGACTCAATGGCCACACAGTCAGGTTGAGAGCCGCAGAATTCAGCTGGAAAAACGGCCCTTGAGATAGCAAGTCTGGTCGGTCTGGTAGTGCCCACGGTTGGCCGCCCGTGAGATGCCACAGATCCGGGTACCACGACCGCCTCGGCCAGTCTGGAGCGACGAGGATGACGCGGTGGCAGTCGGCCCTGATCTTGCGTAACACTCTGGGCAACAGTGCCAGCGGAGGAAACACATAAGGGAGCTGAAACTGCGACCAATCCTGAACTAAGGCGTCTGCCGCCAGAGCTCTGGGATCTTGAGACCGTGCCATGAACACCGGTACCTTGTTGTTGTGCCGGGACGCCATGAGGTCGACGTCCGGCACCCCCCAGCGGCAACAGACCTCCTGAAACACGTCCGGGTGAAGGGACCATTCCCCTGCGTCCATGCCCTGGCGACTGAGATAATCTGCTTCCCAGTTTTCCACGCCTGGAATGTGAACTGCAGAGATGGTGGAGGCCGTGGCTTCCACCCACAGCAGAATCCGCCGGACTTCCTGGAAGGCTTGCCGACTGCGTGTGCCGCCTTGGTGGTTGATGTATGCCACCGCTATGGAATTGTCTGACTGAATTCTGATCTGCTTGCCTTCCAGCCACTGCTGGAACGCTTTCAGGGCAAGATACACTGCCCTTATTTCCAGAACATTGATCTGAAGCGAGGACTCTTGCTGGGTCCACGTACCCTGAGCCCTGTGGTGGAGAAAAACCGCTCCCCACCCTGATAGACTCGCGTCCGTCGTGACCACCTCCCAGGATGGTGGTAGGAAGGATTTCCCTTTCGATAATGAAGTGGGAAGAAGCCACCACCGAAGGGAAGCTTTTGGTCGCCTGCGAGAGGGAGACGGTCCTGTCGAGGGACATCGGCTTCCTGCCTTATTTGCGTAGGATGTCCCATTGAAGAGGACGCAGGTGAAACTGCGCGAAAGGAACTGCCTCCATTGCTGCCACCATCTTCCCCAGGAAGTGCACGAGGCGCCTCAAGGTGTGTGACCGACCTTGAAGGAGAGATTGTACCCCTGTCTGTAGTGACCGCTGCTTGATCAGCGGAAGCTTCACTATCGCTGAGAGGGTATGAAACTCCATGCCAAGGTATGTCACCGATTGGGCCGGTGTCAGATTTGACTTTGGAAAATTGATGATCCACTCGAAACTCTGGAAAGTCTCCAGGGTAGCGTCGAGGCTGTGTTGGCATGCCTCTAGAGAGGGTGCCT
Source organism: Anomaloglossus baeobatrachus (assembly GCF_048569485.1). Classification (NCBI taxonomy): domain Eukaryota; kingdom Metazoa; phylum Chordata; class Amphibia; order Anura; family Aromobatidae; genus Anomaloglossus; species Anomaloglossus baeobatrachus. The sequence continues at coordinate 198,128 of NW_027443981.1, read as the reverse complement.
TGATCAACAGATCGTCCAAGTACGGGATCACTGAGTGACCCTGAGCGTGGAGGACCGCTACTACAGTAGCCATAACCTTGGTGAAAACCCGTGGGGCTGTTGCCAGGCCGAACGGCAGTGCCACGAACTGCAGGTGTTCGTTTACTATGGCGAAGCGCAAGAAGCGCTGGTGCTCTGGAGCAATCGGTACGTGGAGATAAGCATCTTTGATATCGATCGATGCAAGGAAATCTCCCTGGGACATTGAGACGATGACGGAGCGGAGGGATTTCATCCGGAACCGCCTGGTCTTTACATGTTTGTTGAGAAGTTTCAGGTCCAGGACAGGTCGGAAAGACCCGTCCTTCTTTGGGACCACAACAAGTTGGAGTAAAAAACCGTGGCCCTGTTGCTGAAGAGGAACAGGGACCACCACTCCTTCTGCCTTCAGAATGCCCAGCGCCTGCAGAAGAGCCTCGGCTCGCTCGGGAGGCGGGGATGACCTGAAGAATCGAGTTGGGGGACGAGAGGTGAACTCTATCTTGTAACCGTGAGACAGAATGTCTCTCACCCCACGGTCTTTTACCCGTGGTAGCCAGGTGTCGCAAAAGCGGGAGAGCCTGCCACCGACCGAGGATGCGGAGTGAGGATGCCGAAAGTCATGAGGAAGCCGCTTTGGTAGCGGCACCTCCGGTGGTCTGTTTAGGACGTGACTTAGACCGCCATGCATCAGAGTTACTTTGATCCTTCTGAGGCCTTTTGGACGAGGAGAATTGGGACCTGCCCGCGCCCTGAAAAGGACCGAAACCTCGACTGCCCCTTCCTCTGTTGGGGTATGTTCGGTTTGGGCTGGGGTAAGGATGTATCCTTTCCCTTGGATTGTTTGATGATTTCATCCAAACGCTCGCCAAACAATCGTTCGCCAGAAATTGGCAAACTGGTTAAGCGCTTTTTGGAAACAGAATCTGCCTTCCATTCCCGTAGCCACAAGGCCCTGCGGAGTACCACCGAATTGGCGGCTGCAACCGCCGTACGGCTCGCAGAGTCCAGGACAGCATTAATAGCGTAAGACGCAAATGCCGACGTCTGAGTGGTTATGGACGCCACCTGTGGCGCGGACGTGCGTGTGGCTGCGTCAATTTGCGCTTGACCTGCTGAGATAGCTTGTAGCGCCCATACGGCTGCGAATGCTGGGGCAAAAGAAGCGCCGATAGCTTCATAGATGGATTTCAACCAGAGCTTCATCTGTCTGTCAGTGGCATCTTTGAGTGAAGCCCCATCTTCCACTGCAAGTATGGATCTAGCCGCCAGTCTAGAGATTGGATGATCCACTTTGGGACACTGAGTCCAACCCTTGACCACGTCAGGGGGAAAGGGTAACGTGTGTCCTTAAGGCGCTTAGAAAAACGCTTATCTGGACAATCATGGTGATTCTGGACTGCCTCTCTGAAGTCAGAGTGGTCCAGAAACATACTCGGTGTACGCTTGGGAAACCTGAAACGGAATTTCTCCTGCTGGGAAACCGACTCCTCCGCCGGAGGAGCTGAGGGAGAAATATCCAACATACGATTGATGGACGCAATAAGATCGTTCACTATTGCGTCCCCGTCAGGAGTATCAAGATTGAGAGCGGCCTCAGGATCAGAATCCTGATCAGCTACTTCCGCGTCATCAACCAGAGATTCCCCTCGCTGAGACCCTGAACAATATGATGATGTCGAGGGAAAATCTAAGCGAGCTCGCTTAGTCGGTCTGGGGCTGGGGTCTGTGTCAGAACCCTCAGCCTGGGATCCATGAGACACCCCAGGAGGACATTGTTGGTCCAGCTGAGGTGGGCCAGGGAACAAAGATTCAACAGAGTCCCTGTGCTGAGATACCGGCCTGGACTGCAAGGCTTCTAGTATCTTAGACATAGTCTCAGAGAGTTTTGCAAACTCCAAACCTGTCACATGAACAGTGTTAGCAGGTGGCTCCCCCTGGGCCCCCCCTAGCAGAGGCTCTGGCTGAGCAAGTGCCACAGGGGCCAAACAGTGCAGACAATGAGGGTCAGTGGAACCTGCCGGTAGCGGGTTCGTATCTGTGGCGCAGGCAACATAAGAAGCCTGTGTTTTGGCACCCCTGCCTTTTGTGGGCGCCATGCTATTATCTTCCCTGAGCAACACAATAGGGTATATAGCCAGAAATCAACTGTGCACCATACAGTGTAAAACATATATACCATAAACATATAATGTTACACTATTGCACAATGGGGCTAGCACCACAGGTGCTGCTGACCACCCGCTTAAAGCGGTTGTGAGGCCACCAGAGTCCCTGCCTGGGTCTCCCAGATTTTGTCCCCCTCTGCAGCGTCCGAGGAGCTGACAGGAATGGCTGCCGGCGTCCTGAGGAGAGGAGGGAGCCGTGGGCGTGACCCAGAAAGAGCGGGAACTGGTGCCTGCACTGTGCACAGTGAGGGGAGTGGAGTATGCAAAGCATGCTCCAGCCCTCAGTGCTGCTCGTTCTGTGCAGCGTCCCGCCCCTCCCCTGCCTGTCAGGGCTGTGGGCGGGAGAAAAGGAAACTAGGCCGCAAAAAGCCGGGGACTCTAGTAATAAACGCGGCCGCCGTAAAAGCGCGGCCGCGTGGAAGTCCCCGGCGCACTACAAGTCCCAGCCGCGCCGCAGTGTTTCCATGGCAGCGGCGGTCAGTGCGGCAGTCCCTATACATAAACACACTCAGCAACGCTGAGTGTGTAATGGCACATATTAACCCGGTCAGCGCCGCGGTCCCCGGTGCACTAGCACACCCAGCAAGGCTGGAGTGTTGCTGTGCGCGGTCCCCACGGGGACACAGAGTACCTCCAAGTAGCAGGGCCCTGTCCCTGAACGATACCCGGCTCCTATCCAGCAGTCTCCACAGGAGTTGTGGATGAAGCACAGTCTCAGTGCCTGGAGACCGATAGGATCCCACTTCCACCAGAGCCCTGAGGGGGATGGGGAAGGAAAACAGCATGTGGGCTCCAGCCTCCGTACCCGCAATGGATACCTCAACCTTACAACACCGCCGACAAGAGTGGGGTGAGAAGGGAGCATGCTGGGGGCCCTATATGGGCCCACTTTTCTTCCATCCGACATGGTCAGCAGCTGCTGCTGACCAATCTGTGGAGCTGTGCGTGCGTGTCTGACCTCCTTCGCACAAAGCAAAAAACTGAGGAGCCCGTGGGAGCACGGGGGGTGTATAGGCAGAAGGGGAGGGGCTTAACACTTTTGAGTGTAATACTTTGTGCGGCCTCCGGAGGCATAGCCTATACACCCAATTGTCTGGGTCTCCCAATAGAGCGACAAAGAAATGTCAGATAAAAAAAAGATGAAAAGGGGCGTACAATATACACAAATGATGAATTGGACCATCCATTTGTCAGAAACCACGTTGGGAAACCGGCAGCAGACTATTATGAACGATCAGCTGATCACCCGGCTGCCGGGCGATCAGCTGAGCGCTCTCAAAAGCCGGGCGATCAGCTGAGCGCATTCAAAAGCCGGCTGCCGGGCGATCAGCTGAGCGCTCTCAAAAGCCGGCTGCCGGGCGATCAGCTGAGCGCTCTCAAAAGCCGGCTGCCGGGCGATCAGCTGAGCGCTCTCAAAAGCCGGCTGCCGGGCGATCAGCTGAGCGCTCTCAAAAGCCGGCTGCCGGGCGATCAGCTGAGCGCTCTCAAAAGCCGGGCGATCAGCTGAGCGCTCTCAAAAGCCGGGCGATCAGCTGAGCGCTCTCAAAAGCCGGGCGATCAGCTGAGCGCTCTCAAAAGCCGGGCGATCAGCTGAGCGCTCTCAAAAGCCGGGCGATCAGCTGAGCGCTCTCAAAAGCCGGGCGATCAGCTGAGCGCTCTCAAAAGCCGGGCGATCAGCTGAGCGCTCTCAAAAGCCGGGCGATCAGCTGAGCGCTCTCAAAAGCCGGGCGATCAGCTGAGCGCTCTCAAAAGCCGGGCGATCAGCTGAGCGCTCTCAAAAGCCGGGCGATCAGCTGAGCGCTCTCAAAAGCCGGGCGATCAGCTGAGCGCTCTCAAAAGCCGGGCGATCAGCTGAGCGCTCTCAAAAGCCGGCTGCTGGGCGATCAGCTGAGCGCTCTCAAAAGCTGGCTGCCGGGCGATCAGCTGAGCGCTCTCAAAAGCCGGCTGCTGGGCGATCAGCTGAGCGCTCTCAAAAGCTGGCTGCCGGGCGATCAGCTGAGCGCTCTCAAAAGCCGGCTGCCGGGCGATCAGCTGATCGTTTGGCCATCGAGAGACAAAACAAAGTTTCTGTGATTAAAAAAAAAAAAAGATGAGCATGTGCAGTGAAAAATAAAGGATTCCGCCGCTCAATAAACGTTATATGCTGCGTTCCTTTTGCCCGGCGGAAGCAACGCAGCGTCACCCAGCGGAAGCAACACAGGTCCATCAGTCGCAATCCGTCGTCCATACAAGTCTATGGGAAGCAGCGGAATCAGTTAACGGATTCCGCTCTTTTACAAAACGGTGGATTGTGACTGAAGGAAAACAACGCAAGTGTGAAACTAGGCTACGAAGCTGAAGACGTGGGCCCAGATCACAGCCCCTCACTAATGGCAATGATCAGTCTGTACCATTTATAGTGCGCAGGACCGGGCAGGCTCTACTCTGTCCAGCCTGAGACCCGCGGATGGCAGACCACTGCTCATCCTACAAGAGATAATCGGATCCTGGCAAAAATCTTTCACTGTTACTCACATTTCATCTCAAACCGAGGCCCAACCTCAGACAACTCAATATTGCGGTGATCGGTCTTCTTGTAGACGTGGTGCCTGCAGGAAGAAGCAGCGGTTATTTTGGAGGACCCCGGCACAGCGGGTGCTGATCACCCAGCCCTGGTCCACAGCACGTACCGGAAGGAAATGTAGTCCTCTTGATTTGCAAAAGTTATCACTCGCCTGCTGTCATCCTTGGGCACAGGGAATAAATACTTCATGATATTGGAAACCTGGAGGCAGGAAAGGAAAGGTTTAGAAAAGTAACGACTGATGTATATGGTGGTCCAGGAAGCCGGTCTCACCCGCTGTCCAAGCCGCGAGGTGAAGTTGTGGAAGACGAGGTGTGGGTACGCCTCCGACATCGTGCCCAGGTCCGGAATATCGTGCCTCATTACCACGTTACAGAGGGTGAAATATGCGGTCGGCCCAAACGGAAGATGGCAGACGATCAGCCCGTCTAAAGAACAGGAAATGATGTGTGAGTTACTGCGCCCGATACACACAGGTGCAGCAGAGATCCAGATACTTAAAGGGAACTCGTCATCTGATTCACGCTGCTCGGGTCCTGGGCAGGGCGTCTGGCAGCATTATAAGACTTCACGTGAAAGGGCCGACCACAGACTGACCAAACCGGGGCTGATCCGTGACGGCTTCTCTCAGTCCACGACTGACTGATCTCTCCATATACAGACACACGACCCAACAGCCAATAGGATCAGAGGCACAGAGAAGCCACCGGGAACGTGCCTCAGAGTAGTCACCCGAGACGCACGGTCCCCGCCCTGCTCTGCAATGTACCAAACTGTATTTGTGATCTGATCAGCGAGTACAATCTAATCATACATAGTTTTGGGGTCTGCTTTGTTTTTGTTAGCGGCTTTCACACTACGTTTTTTTAACATGCGTCCTGAACGGTTTTTAACGCAAAAACGGATCCAGTGCAAATGCGTTTTCTTCGGCGCTCTATTGGGAGACCCAGACGATTGGGTGTATAGCTACTGCCTCCGGAGGCCACACAAAGCATTACACTAAAAAGTGTAAGGCCCCTCCCCTTCTGGCTATACACCCCCCGTGGGATCACGGGATGCTCAGTTTTCAAGCTTTGTGTGCGAAGGAAGTCATACATCCACGCATAGCTCCACTGTTTGTAGTCAGCAGCAGCTGCTGACTCTTTCGGATGGAAGAAAAGAGGGCCCATATAGGGCCCCCAGCATGCTCCCTTCTCACCCCACTTGTGGTTTGTAAGGTTGAGGTACCTATGGCTGGTACGGAGGCTGGAGCCCACATGCTGTTTTCCTTCCCCATCCCCCTGAGGGGCTCTGGTGAAGTGGGATCTTGCCGGCCACCTAGCCCTGAGGCCGGGCTCCATCCACAGACCCATAGAACCTGCTGGATGTGGAGCGGGAGTGCCGTTCAGGGACAAGGCCCTGCAACTTTCAGGTACTCTGTGTCCCCGTATGGAAAGGCACGCACACTCCAGGCTTGCTGGGTGTGCTAGTGCGCCGGGGACTGTAGCGCTGTGCGCTGGGCTTATAGTCCCGGCAGATTACTTGGGGACTTTATGTGTGGAGACCGCCGCGCCGACCGCCCCTAGAGCGGCGGCGCAGCTGCGACTTGTAGTGCGCCGGGGACGCGCCGACCGCGCTTTTACGGCGGCGGCGCTTCTAACTTTACTCCCCGGCTTTGCGGCCTGGTTTTCACTTCGTTCCCGCCCCCAGCCCTGCCAGTCAAGGGAGGGGCGGGATGCTGTACAGTAAGTCGGCGCAGGGAGCTGGAGTCTGCTTTGCATTCTCCAGCCCCCTTCACTAGATGCAGTGGGACGCCGCTTTTCCCGCTCTTGGCTCGGGCACGCCCTCGGGCCGCCCCTCTTCTCTGGAAGCCGGCAGCCATTCCAGCACGCAGAGAAACAAAATGGAGACAAGCGCCGGGATACCAGTCACAGGATTCCAGCGCAACACACCCGCTTTTGTGCGGGCGGTAAGCGGCAGCTGAAGTGCTGACCCACTAATGCTGAAGTGTCCTGTTGTATATGTCGCTGTACATTGCACTGTAAAGGCTATTCTTGGCTGTCTACCCACTTTGATGACTAGACAGCGGCAGCAAATAGCAAGAGTGCTAAGGCGATTGCATGTGCTGCAGTGTTTACTGTCATGCTTGTATGCTATACGTTCACTGTATGTCACTATTTTTGGCTAATGCGCCTAGATAAACAGACAATAGCGGCAGAAAAGCAAGGTGCCAAGGCACAAGTTTTCAATGCTGCTTGGATTGCATGTGCTGCAGTCCTGGATAAACAGACAACAGCAGCAGAAAGAAGGGAATTTTGTTACTTACCGTAAATTCCTTTTCTTCTAGCTCTTATTGGGAGACCCAGACGATTGGGGTATAGCTACTGCCCTCTGGAGGCCACACAAAGCACTACATTAAAAGTGCAAGGCCCCTCCCCCTCTGGCTATACCCCCCCGTGGTATCACGGGTTCTCCAGTTTTAGTGCCAAAGCAAGAAGGAGGAAGCCAATAACTGGTTTAAACAAATTAACTCCGAATAACATCGGAGAACTGAAAAAACCGTTCAACATGAACAACATGTGTACCCGCAAACAACAAAAAAACATCCCGAAGGACAACAGGGCGGGTGCTGGGTCTCCCAATAAGAGCTAGAAGAAAAGGAATTTACGGTAAGTAACAAAATTCCCTTCTTCTTCAGCGCTCTATTGGGAGACCCAGACGATTGGGACGTCCAAAAGCTGTCCCTGGGTGGGTAAAGAAATACCTCATGTTAGAGCTGCAAAACAGCCCTCCCCTACGGGGGTGTCACTGCCGCCTGCAGGACTCTTCTACCTAAGCTGGCATCCGCCGAAGCATAGGTATGCACCTGATAATGCTTGGTGAAAGTGTGCAGACTGGACCAGGTAGCTGCCTGGCACACCTGTTGAGCCGAAGCCTGGTGACGTAATGCCCAGGACGCACCCACGGCTCTGGTTGAGTGGGCTTTTAGCCCTGAAGGAACCGGAAGCCCCGCAGAACGGTAGGCCTCTAGAATTGGTTCTTTGATCCATCGAGCCAGGGTGGCTTTAGAAGCCTGCAACCCCTTGCGCGGACCAGCGACAAGGACAAAGAGTGCATCGGCACGGCGCATGGGCGCCGTGCGGGAAATGTAGATTCTGAGTGCTCTCACCAGATCTAGCAAACGTAAGTCCTTTTCATACCGGTGAACCGGATGAGGACAAAAAGAAGGCAAGGATATATCCTGATTAAGATGAAAAGAGGATACGACCTTAGGGAGAAACTCCGGAATAGGGCGCAGCACTACCTTGTCCTGGTGGAACACCAGGAAAGGAGCCTTGGATGACAGAGCTGCCAGCTCAGACACTCGCCGAAGCGATGTGATCGCAACAAGAAACGCCACTTTCTGTGACAGCCGAGAAAAGGAAACTTCCTTCAGAGGCTCGAAGGGCGGCTTCTGGAGAGCAACTAGTACCCTGTTCAGATCCCATGGATCTAACGGCCGCTTGTACGGGGGCACAATATGACAGACCCCCTGCAGGAACGTGCGCACCTTAGAAAGACGTGCTAGACGCTTCTGAAAAAACACGGATAGTGCCGAAACTTGCCCTTTAAGGGAGCTGAGCGACAAGCCCTTTTCTAACCCCGATTGCAGGAAGGAAAGAAACTTGGGCAATGCAAATGGCCAGGGAGACACTCCCTGAGCAGAGCACCAGGATAAGAAAATCTTCCACGTTCTGTGGTAGATCTTAGCCGAATTCGACTTTCTAGCTTGTCTCATTGTGGCAACGACTCCTTGAGATAATCCTGCAGATGCTAGGATCCAGGACTCAATGGCCACACAGTCAGGTTCAGGGCCGCAGAATTCTGATGGAAAAAACGGCCCTTGGGACAGTAAGTCTGGTCGGTCTGGCAGTGACCACGGTCGACCGATCGTGAGATGCCACAGATCCGGATACCACGACCTCCTCGGCCAGTCTGGAGCGACGAGTATGATGCGGCTGCACTCGGATCTGATCTTGCGTAGCACTCTGGGCAAGAGCGCCAGAGGCGGAAACACGTATGGGAGCTGAAACTGCGACCAATCTTGAACCAAGGCGTCTGCCGCCAGAGCTCTTTGATCGCGCGACCTCGCCATGAATGCCGGGACCTTGTTGTTGTGCCGGGATGCCATTAGGTCGACGTCCGGCACTCCCCAGCGGCGACAGATTTCCTGAAACACGTCCGGGTGAAGGGACCATTCCCCTGCGTCCATGCCCTGGCGACTGAGGAAGTCTGCTTCCCAGTTTTCTACGCCTGGGATGTGAACCGCGGATATGGTGGATGCTCTGTCCTCCACCCACATTAGAATGCGCCGGACTTCTTGGAAGGCTTGCCGACTGCGCGTCCCTCCTTGGTGGTTGATGTATGCCACCGCTGTGGAGTTGTCCGATTGGATTCGGATCTGCTTTCCTTCCAGCCACTTGCTGGTAGATTAGCCCCACATGCAGCACACGCAGTATACACAGCCCTAGCCTTGGCAGCCTTGCGTTTTGAGGATGGCATGTTGTTGCTTCCACAGAGGGATCTGGGAGATGCAGCCAGAAGCGACCTCACAGTGCAAGAAATACAATATCTCTATATCCTACACAGTACACCGATACACCGTGAGGCACTAGAGGGACCAGCACAGACAAATCGCTTACCGCCCGCTTAAAAAGCGGGTGTGTGGTCACCAGATAGCCCCTAGTCCAGGTCTCCCAGAGCCTTGCGTCCTTCCTCCAGCCAGACTGCATGTAATGGCTGCCGGCGTCCTGAGAGAGAAGGGGGGCGGGCCCTGGGCGTTCCTGGCTAAGAGCGGGAAGCCTGCTTCCCTCTGTGCCTAGTGTGAGGGCTGGAGCATGTAAATCAGGCTCCAGCCCTCGTCGCTGCTAGCGAACAGCGTCTCTCCCCTACCCTGAATGACAGGGTGGGGGCGGGAACGAATCGGAGCTGCCGGCGTCCTAGGCCCAAAAAGCCGGGGACTCAATTTATAACCGCCGCCGCCGTAAAAGCGCGGACGGCGGATCCCCGGCGCACCACAAGTCACAGCAGCGCCGCCCGGTCCAGAGGGGGTCGGCGCTGCGTTCCCATACACAAAAAATCCCCCAGTAATCTGTAGGGACACTAACTCCAACGTTGCGGTCCCCGGCGCACTACAACACCCAGCCAGCCCGGAGTGTGTCTGTGCCTGCCGGGGACACAGAGTACCTGTATGATGCAGGGCCTGTCCCTGATCGTACTCCTGCTCCGTCTCCATCAGGTTCTAATGGGTCTGTGGATGGAGCCCGGCGTCAGAGCTGAGAGGCCGGCAGGATCCCACTTCCACAGAGCCCTACCAGGGGATGTGGAAGGAAAACAGCATGTCAGGCTCCAGCCCTGTACCAGCAATAGGTACCTCAACCTTACAACACCATCCAGGGGTGAGAAGGGAGCATGCTGGTTACACTATATGTGTCCTCTTTTCTTCCATCCGAAATAGTCAGCAGCTACTGCTGACTAAAATCTGTGGAGCTATGCATGGAATGTCTGACCTCCTTCGCACACAAAGCTAAAACTGGAGAACCCGTGATACCACGGGGGGGGGGGGGTATAGCCAGAGGGGGAGGGGCCTTGCACTTTTAATGTAGTGCTTTGTGTGGCCTCCAGAGGGCAGTAGCTATACCCCAATCGTCTGGGTCTCCCAATAGAGCGCTGAAGAAAGCAAGGGTGCCAAGGCACAGGCTTTCTAGGCTGCTTGTACTACATGTGCTGAAGTGTTTATTTGTACTTCATGCTTGTATGCTATTCACTGTACGGTCATGTACGGCATGTGATACTGTTCCAGGACCCCCAGTGTGTGCAATTGCTCACCGGGGTCTCGACTACATGTGGCCAAAAGAACCACCTGTGATCCCTGTCGAGAGACAGGGACGGAGTCCCAGTTTTTCCGCTGATATATTGTCTGTGACTATGACTAACATCTTACAGACTGTGCAGCCCAGACGGTCCTTGGGCAATATTGTTGCAATGCCCCTGGCCACCCTGATTTGGAACAAATCAAGGCCCCAGAGGGGTTCCAGGCATCCCAGGGTGCAGGCTCTGACACGGACGACAGTCCCAGACTGCCTAAGCGGGCTCGCTGAAAACGGCCCTCCACTTCATCACTGGTCAGGGTCCCAGCAGGAGTACTCGCTGTATGATGAGGCAAACGTAGCTGTTCAGGACTCTGATCCTGAGACCGCTCTCAATCCGGATGCCCGGATGGTGACGCTTTAGTGACTAATCTTATAGCGTCCATCAATGGAAGGTTGGATATTTCTCCCTCAGCTCCTCCAGTGGAGGAGTCAGCTTCACAGCAAGAGAAATCTCTATTTCGGTATCTCAAGTGTATATTGAGTACTTTTTCTGGTCACTCTGACTCCAGAGCCGCAGTCCAGAAACGTAACGCTTATCCCGATAAGCGTTTTTCTCCAACCGTATTAATGATACACGTTGTCTCTTCCCCCCTGACGTGGTCAAGCGCTAGACCCAGTGTCCAAAGGTGGATCCCCCAATCTCCAGGGTTGCGGCTAGATCTATAGTTGCAGCGGAGAATGGGTTTTCACTTAAAAATGCCATTGACAGACAGATAGGCCTCTGGTTGCAATCTGTCTATGAAACTAGCGGCGGGTCGGTTGCTCAGGCATTCGCAGCCGCAGAGGCACTCCAAGCCATTTCAGCTAGTATTGCAAGGGGGACGCTGTCATACGTACATCTGGGCCCCAGCAGCGTCCTGAATCTCACAATGTCGGCATTGCGACTCAAGCTGTTAAAGCTGTCCTAGACTCTACGAGCCGTACGTCAGTGGCGTCCGCCAACTCCGTGTTTTTACGCAGAGCCTAGTGGTAAGAGATTGGAACAAATGCTGTTTCCAACAAAGTGCTTAACCAGGTTGCCTTTATCTGGTGACAGGCTGTTGGTAAGTGGTGAAATGAAATCATTCACCTGTCCAAGAGGACTCGAAAGGCCCAGAGGGGCACAGATTCCTGGCGGGCTCAATCACGCCCGGGGAGGGCAGCCGGAGGAACCGCAACCAAGGCGTTTTCCTCATGACTTTCAGCCCTCGCACTCCACATCCGCAGTCGGAGGCAGACTCCCCCGCTTTAGCGACATTTACCTGCCACAGGTCAAAGGCCGGTGGGTGAGAGTCAGTTTGTCTCAAAACTTCCTCACCGACCGAGCAGAGGCTCTTCTGCAGGCAGGAGGAGTGGTAATCCCTGTTCCTCCTCAGGAACAAGATACGCTTTTTGCTCTGACCTGGTCGTGGTGCCAAAATAGGACGGCTCCTTCCGTTCCGTTCTGGACCTTAAACTGCTCAACAAGCACGTGAAAACCAGGCGGTTCCGGATGGAACCCCCCGCTCCGTTTTTGCCTCAATGCCTCAAGGAGATTTCCTAGCATCAATAGACATCAGGATGCTTATCTCCATGTGCCGATTGCTCCAGGGCACCGGCGTTTGCTATGATGCGTTATTAAAGACGAGCATCTTCAGTTCATAGCCCTACCCTGCAGTCTGGCGACAGCCCCACGGGTGTTCACCAAGTTGATGGCAGCAGTGACAGCAGTCCCGCACTCTCACGGTCACTCTGTGATCCCTTGCTTGGACAATCTCCTTGTCAAGGCACTCTCTTAAAAGGCATGCCAACACAGCCTGCACATGGCGCTGGAAACTTCCCAGAGTTTCGGGGGAGTCCTCAACTTTTCAAAGTTAAACCCAATCGCTGGCATAGCTCGGCATAGAGTTTCACACTCTCTCAGCGATGGTGAAGCTTCCACTGGACAAACAGCGGTCACTGCAGACGAGGGTGCAGTCTCTCCTTCAAGGAGACGCCTCTTCCAGAGGCAGTCCCTTTCACGCAGTTTCATCTGCGTCCACTTCAATAGAACATTCTTCGCTAATGTGAGGGGAAGTCGATGTCCCTACACAGGAACGCCCCCCTTTCTCAGACGATCAAGGACTCTCTTCAGAGGAGTCCACTCTTCAGATCAATTGTCTCGAGCTCTGGGCAGTGTATATTGCCCTGCAAGACTTCCTGCAGTGGCTGGAAGGCAAACAGATCCGAATTCAGTCGGACAATCCACAGCGGTGGCATACATCAACCACCAAGGCGGCCTACGCAGTCGGCGAGCCTCCCAGGAAGTCCACCGGATTCTGCTGGGGGTGGAAGACAGAGCTACACCATCTCCGCAGTTCACATCCCGGGCGTAGAAAACTGGGAAGCAGACTTCCTCAGTCACCAGGGCGTGGACGCAGGAGAATGGTCTCTGCACCCGGACGGGTTTCACGAATCGGCACAACAGCTGAATTCTACGGCCCTGAACCTACTGTATGGCCATTGCATCCTAGATCCTAGTGTTCTCAGGATTATTCCAAGAGGTCGTTGCCACCTTGGCACAGGCTATGGAGCCCACGTCTGCTAAGATCTACCACGGACGTGGAAGATTTTCTTATCCTGGTGCTCTGCTCAGGGAGTGTCTCCCGGGCCATTTCATTGCCTACTTTTCTTTCCTTCCTACAATCGGGGTTAGAAAAGGGCTTGTCGTTAGGCTCCCTTAAAGGGCAAGTCTCGGCACTATACGTGTTTTTTTCAGAAGCGTCTGGCACGCCTTCCTAAAGTGCGCACGTTCCTGCAGGGGGTTTGTCATATCGTGCCCCCGTACAAGCGGCCGTTAGATCCATGGGATCTGAACAGAGTACTAGTTGCCCTCCAGAAGCCGCCTTTCGAGCCTCGGAAGGATGTTTCCCTTCCTCGACTGTCACAGAAAGTGGCCTTTCTGGTAGCGATCACGTCTCTTCGGAGAGTGTCTGAGCTAGCAGCGCTGTCATCCAAGGCTCCCTTCCTGGTGTTCCACCAGGACAAGGTAGTGCTGCGCCCCATTCAGGAGTTTCTCCCTAAGGTAGTATCCTCGTTTCATCTTAATCAGGATATCTCGTTACCTTCTTTTTGTCCTCATCCGGTTCACCGGTATGAAAAGGATTTACATTTCGTAGATCTAGTGAGAGCACTCAGACTCTACATTTCCCGCACGGCGCCCCTGCGCCGCTCTGATGCACTCTTTGTCCTTGTCGCTGGTCAGCGCAAGGGGTCGCAGGCTTCTAAAGCCACCCTGGCTCGATGGATCAAAGAACCAATTCTTGAAGCCTACCGTTCTGCGGGGCTTCCGGTTCCATCAGGGCTGAAGGCCCATTCAACCAGAGCTGTGGGTGCGTCCTGGGCATTACGACACCAGGCTACAGCTCAACAGGTGTGCCAGGCAGCTACCTGGTCGAGTCTGCACACTTTCACCAAACATTATCAGGTGCATGCCTATGCTTCGGCGGACGCCAGCCTAGGTAGAAGAGTCCTGCATGCGGCAGTGGCCTCCCCGTAGGGGAGGGCTGTCTTGCAGCTCTAACATGAGGTATTTCGTTACCCACCCAGGGACTGCTTTTGGACGTCCCAATCGTCTGGGTCTCCCAATAGAGCGCCGAAGAAGAAGGGAATTTTGTTACTTACCGTAAATTCCTTTTCTTCTAGCTCTTATTGGGAGACCCAGCACCCGCCCTGTTGTCCTTCGGGATTTTTGGGTTTGTTTGCGGGTACACATGTTGTTCATGTTGAACGGTTTTCAGTTCTCCGATGTTACTCGGAGTGAATTTGTTTAAACCAGTTATTGGCTTTCCTCCTTCTTGCTTTAGCACTAAAACTGAGCAGCCCGTGATCCCACGGGGGGTGTATAGCCAGAAGGGGAGGGGCCTTACACTTTTTAGTGTAATGCTTTGTGTGGCCTCCGGAGGCAGTAGCTATACACCCAATCGTCTGGGTCTCCCAATAAGAGCTAGAAGAAAAGGAATTTACGGTAAGTAACAAAATTCCCTTCTTCATTTCAATGCATTTGCAATGGACTTGCGACAACATGCGTTCACTTGCGTTTCCGTGCGTTATAATGAGGATCCAGCGACTTGCAGTTTTTTAACTTTTTTCAAAAACGCTCCTTGTAGTGTTTTTGAGCTGCGTCCAAATACTGCAAAATCGCTGGATCCTGACTATACAGCAAACGCATGTGAACGGTGCTATACTGATAGACAGGATCCTGTTTGGCCGGAAACCAGCCTGGCGTGATCACAGTCTCTCTCTCTCCACTCCCCTCTCCTCCTCTCCTCCTCCTCTTTTCTTCCTCTCTCCTCCTCCTCCTCTTTTCTTCCTCTCTCCTCCTCCTCCTCCTCTTTTCTTCCTCTCTCCTCCTCCTCCTCCTCTTTTCTTCCTCTCTCCTCCTCCTCCTCCTCTTTTCTTCCTCTCTCCTCCTCCTCCTCCTCTTTTCTTCCTCTCTCCTCCTCCTCCTCCTCTTTTCTTCCTCTCTCCTCCTCCTCCTCCTCTTTTCTTCCTCTCTCCTCCTCCTCCTCCTCTTTTCTTCCTCTCTCCTCCTCCTCCTCCTCTTTTCTTCCTCTCTCCTCCTCCTCCTCCTCTTTTCTTCCTCTCTCCTCCTCCTCCTCCTCTTTTCTTCCTCTCTCCTCCTCCTCCTCCTCTTTTCTTCCTCTCTCCTCCTCCTCCTCCTCTTTTCTTCCTCTCTCCTCCTCCTCCTCCTCTTTTCTTCCTCTCTCCTCCTCCTCCTCCTCTTTTCTTCCTCTCTCCTCCTCCTCCTCCTCTTTTCTTCCTCTCTCCTCCTCCTCCTCCTCTTTTCTTCCTCTCTCCTCCTCCTCCTCCTCTTTTCTTCCTCTCTCCTCCTCCTCCTCCTCCTCTTTTCTTCCTCTCTCCTCCTCCTCCTCCTCTTTTCTTCCTCTCTCCTCCTCCTCCTCCTCTTTTCTTCCTCTCTCCTCCTCCTCCTCTTTTCTTCCTCTCTCCTCCTCCTCCTCTTTTCTTCCTCTCTCCTCCTCCTCCTCTTTTCTTCCTCTCTCCTCCTCCTCCTCTTTTCTTCCTCTCTCCTCCTCCTCCTCTTTTCTTCCTCTCTCCTCCTCCTCCTCTTTTCTTCCTCTCTCCTCCTCCTCCTCTTTTCTTCCTCTCTCCTCCTCCTCCTCTTTTCTTCCTCTCTCCTCCTCCTCCTCTTTTCTTCCTCTCTCCTCCTCCTCCTCTTTTCTTACTCTCTCCTCCTCCTCCTCCTCTTTTCTTACTCTCTCCTCCTCCTCCTCCTCTTTTCTTACTCTCTCCTCCTCCTCCTCTTTTCTTACTCTCTCCTCCTCCTCCTCCTCTTTTCTTACTCTCTCCTCCTCCTCCTCCTCTTTTCTTACTCTCTCCTCCTCCTCCTCTTTTCTTACTCTCTCCTCCTCCTCCTCTTTTCTTACTCTCTCCTCCTCCTCTTTTCTTACTCTCTCCTCCTCCTCTTTTCTTACTCTCTCCTCCTCCTCTTTTCTTACTCTCTCCTCCTCCTCTTTTCTTACTCTCTCCTCCTCCTCTTTTCTTACTCTCTCCTCCTCCTCCTCCTCCTCTTTTCTTCCTCTCTCCTCCTCCTCCTCCTCTTTTTTTCCTCTCTCCTCCTCCTCCTCCTCTTTTTTTCCTCTCTCCTCCTCCTCCTCCTCTTTTTCTCTCTCCTCCTCCTCCTCTCTTTCTCTCTCCTCCTCCTCCTCTCTTTCTCTCTCCTCCTCTTCTCCTCTCTCTCCTCCTCCTCTTCTCCTCTCTCTCCTCCTCCTCTTCTCCTCTCTCTCCTCCTCCTCTTCTCCTCTCTCTCCTCCTCCTCTTCTCCTCCTCCTCTTCTCCTCTCTCCTCCTCCTCTTTTCTTCCTCTCTCTCTCCTCCTCTCTTTCTCTCTCCTCCTCCTCTTTTCTTCCTCTCTCCTCTCTCTTTTGCCCCCAGCTGCGTCTGAATTTCCAGTGTCACGATCAGTTCCCCTCACTCCCGATCACATGACTCCAATACCCGCCCATAAACTTCAAGTGACAGGATCCTGTAAAATAGCACTTGCTTTTCTCTTTAGAAAAACAGGATTCGCTTTTGCAGCAAAAAAGCGTTCATGAGGCGTGCTAAAAACCGTAGTGTGAAAGCAGCAGCCACCCCCGATCACTGGTAGTGTGGATTCCACCAGAGAGAACAGTGATCACCTACAATCTGGGAGAGCTCAGCAGTAAATGTGTCATTTCCCTGCAGCAGCTCCTAGAGGCCACACTAAGTATTACACCACTTTCATTGCAATCAATAGACGCCTGTGTAATGTACAGCCGTGCCCAGTCCTCCAAGGTAAAATGTTCTTCACTGCTGCTCTCTGCTAGCCCGGAGAATGGGGGTCCTTAAAGGGGTATTCCTATGGCAAATCCCCGCCACTGGAACGTGGTCCTGGGGTGTCCATTAGCCGACAGCGCAGGACTGAAGGGGAAGATATGAGCGTACAACATGTTCGCTAGATTACTGCAGAGAAAGGTGGGCTCGTGTCTCACGTCTGTGGAATGAGGCTAGGGAGCAGTTCACATCAGGCAGATAAGCCCACTTTTCCAGCTGCACTGACCTTTACAGATCACAATGATCACTCTACTCTCAAGATCACATCTAACCACCTGTGCACTGGACCCGCTCCCATCGCACCTCATCCCCAACATCACCGCAGTCCTCATCCCAGCCCTAACCCATCTCTTCAACCTATCACTAACAACTGGTGTCTTCCCTGCATGCTTTAAACATGCCTCCATCACACCCATCCTCAAAAAGCCCTCCCCTGATCCTTCCTCTGTGTCAAACTATCGCCCCATATCCCTTCTCCCCTATGCCTCAAAACTACTGGAACAGCATGTCCATCTGGAATTGTCCTCACACCTCTCCTCCTGCTCCCTCTTTGACCAGCTACAATCTGGCTTCCGACCCCATCATTCCACTGAAACTGCCCTAACCAAAGTCACTAATGACCTACTAACCGCCAAAGCCAAGCGACACTGCTCTGTCGTCCTCCTCCTGGACCTGTCCTCTGCCTGCGACACAGTAGACCATTCCCTCCTACTACAGATTCTCTCATCTCTGGGCATCACAGACTTGGCCCTATCTTGGATCTCCTCATACCTAACCGACCGAACTTTCAGCGTCTCCCACTCTCACACCACTTCCTCATCTCGCCTCTATCTGTTGGGGTCCCCCAAGGCTCAGTTCTTGGACCCCTGCTGTTCTCCATCTACACCTTCGGCCTGGGACAGCTCATAGAGGCCCACCGCTTCCAGTATCATCTCTATGCCGATGACACACAGATCTACCTCTCTGGACCTGACATTACCTCTCTACTAACCAGAATCCCACAATGTCTGTCTGCTATTTCATCCTCCTTCTCTGCTCGATTCCTAAAACTGAACATGGACAAAACAGAATTCATTGTCTTTCCTCCTCCTCACTTAACTCCCCCACCTGACATATCTATCAATGTCAATGGCTGCCCACTCTCCCCGATCCCACGCGCTCGCTGCCTGGGAGTAACTCTAGACTCTGATCTCTCTTTCAAGCCACACATCCAAGCCGTCTTCACCTCCTGCCGCCTCAAACTCAAAAATATTTCCCGGATCCGTGCATTCCTTTCCCAAGAAGCTGCAAAAACCCTAGTACATGCCCTTATCTCCCGTCTGGATTATTGCAACCTCCTGCTCTGTGGCCTCCCTTCTAACAGTGTCGCACCCCTACAATCTATTCTGAACTATGCTGCCGGCGAATCCACCTGTCTCCCCGCTACTGCCGACCTCTCCTCTCTGCCACTCCCTTCACTGGCTTCCCATTGCCCAACAACTCCAGTTCAAAACACTAACCATGACCTACAAAGCCATCCACAACCTGTCTCCTCCCTACATCTGTGACCTAGTCTCCCGGTACCTACCTACACATAACCTTCGATCCTCACAAGATCTCCTTCTCTACTCCCCTCTCCTCTCCTCTTCCCACCATCGCATCCAAGATTTCTCCCGTGCTTCCCCCATACTCTGGAATGCTCTGCCACAACATAGACTCTCGCCTACCTTGCCAAGCTTCAAAAGGAACCTGAAGACCCACCTCTTCCGACAAGCCTACAACCTGCCGTAACCCTCAGTCTGATACAGCGCCGCACAATCAGCTCTACCCTCACTTACTGTATCCGCACCCATCCCTTGTAGACTGTGAGCCCTTGCGGGCAGGGACCTCTCTCCTCCTGTAGACTGTGAGCCCTCGCGGGCAGGGACCTCTCTCCTCCTGTAGACTGTGAGCCCTCGCGGGCAGGGACCTCTCTCCCCTTGTAGACTGTGAGGCCTCGCGGGCAGGGTCCGCTCTCCTCCTGTAGACTGTGAGCCCTCGCAGGCAGGGACCTCTCTCCCCTTGTAGACTGTGAGCCCTCGCGGGCAGGGACCTCTCTCCCCTTGTAGACTGTGAGGCCTCGCGGGCAGGGTCCTCTATCCTCCTATACCTGTCTGTGTCTTGTATTGTTTATGATTATTGTACTTGTCCCTATTATGTACACCCCTTTCACATGTAAAGCGCCATGGAATTGATGGCGCTATAATAATAAATAATAATAATAATAATAATAATAATGATCCCTACCAGAATCACAGACCACCTATGTGTGACCGATATCAGCAGTAACACTGTATGATGCCACTGTTATGGGGTCCTCCTGCTCACCCGGCATGCCTCTGTGCTCGTGGACGATGACCAGGTCAGTGACCTCGTTGGCTTTGCAGGCCCGGACCAGCGCTCCCATCTCGTGCTTGCCTCTGTTCATGCGCTGAGCATTGGGGAACACCAACTTTAACTCCTAGAGAACAACAAGAGTGTAAGATCACACGATAGCGCCTCGTCCTGACGGCATGCTGGGAGTTGTAGTCTGTTGCGTGTTTGGATCTTATTACTGTATTTTTCGGATTATAAGACGCACTTTTCCAGCCACAAATTTGGGAGGAAAATAAGGGGTGCGTCTTATCCGAATGTAGCTTACCGGGAGGTGGTGGATTATGGTCACAGGAGGCAGGGCAATGCTGGGGGCGCCGTGCTGGTGATCGTTGCGGGCAAAGAGGCAGGGGCCATCCTGAAAATGGCGGTGCGGGCTTCAAATAATGGCACGTGTGTAGATGGAGCTCTTGGCTTAAGATCTCACTTGCGCATGCGCCGCCTCCGGCCCACTGATCTCCCGGCAGCGAAATTAAGGAAAATGGCGCGTGCACAGATGAGATCTCGGCTTCTCATTGACTGGAGAGCTAAATCTATGCACACGCCGACTCCGGCCGCCATTTCTTTGAAGCCCGCACCACAGACAGTTTCTGGATGTTCCCTGGCTTACAGCATCTGGTACAGGCACCGCACCGCCCGCAGCATCACCCGACTCCACCACCGCCCCTGCCTCTTGTGGCCCCCCTCTCCCATTGGTAAGTAACTGGATTTTAAGACGGACCCCATTTTCCCCCTAAATTTGGGGTGCGTCTTATAAAACGAAAGTATATATTTGGGGTCAAGTCTTGCTACATTACGTCCTGATATTTTGGAGACGTGACCCATGGATGCCATCAGGGTTGGGTTGTGGTGGTCTTTTTGAGTTTGGGAGTTGTACCCCGTTTCCACAAATCGGGGTACGCTGCCCTGTGCCACTGATACCTTAGCAAACATTTTGAGTCGTGAACTCGGGTCCCTTGAGGTTGTGATCATGACCTTCGGATCCTCCACGCCGGCCCACTTATACTCATCGTCCATGTGCGAGGACACTCCTGTGAGGGCAACAGATCTGTGTTATGATGCGACGCAGATGTGTGCACGCCAGGTCATGCTGGGTCTTGTAGTCCCCGCTCTTACCTTCACCACCTTCATCATCAAACTCGAGCTGTTTCTGGAGAGTGAGGGCCTCTCTGCGGATCTCTGTGGGGATGAGCCTGTTTTCTGTGGATATAGAGGGGGGTCAGTGTCTGGATCCGGCACGCTCCGTGTCTGAGCTCTACCACGGTGGCACTAACCTTCGAGCGCTCGCTTTAGTCGCTGCTTCTTGTCTTCTATGCTGTGCTGTTTGGCCTCCTGGGCCTTCCGATACAGGTACTCCCTGCGTAGACGAGCCTCCCTGCGCAGCTACAGACAACGGAGGATTAGTCACTGGGCGCCTCAACGTGTACAGGCTGTATACATACATAGCGGAGTGAGGAGGGGTCTCTGTGGGGGCAATTATGGCCACCGCTAAGTGGAAGCCCAGTCTGATACCGGTGTAATATGTGGAGTACCGGGGCAAGAGCGCGGCTAGGAGGAGTGTGACTGGAGCACAGTAGGAGTGTGACTGGAGCACAGTATAGACCAGAGAGGACCGTGACTGGAGCATAGTGTAGACCAGAGAGGACCGTGACTGGAGCACAGTGTAGACCAGAGAGGACCGTGACTGGAGCATAGTGTAGACCAGAGAGGACCGTGACTGGAGCATAGTGTAGACCAGAGAGGACCGTGACTGGAGCACAGTGTAGACCAGAGAGGACCGTGACTGTAGCACAGTGTAGACCAGAGAGGACCGTGACTGGAGCACAGTGTAGACCAGAGAGGACCGTGACTGGAGCACAGTGTAGACCAGAGAGGACCGTGCTCGGCCACCGCTCCGTCCAATCTCCTAAGACCCCTGTAATATGGCACAGACCCGAGCAATGGCCCAGTTTCAGCCAGTGAGAAGTAGCCATGGACACACAGGGCAGCGACGCTCCGCAAACAGCCTCATCTGTACGGGGCGCAACGTCCCCCCAACATCCATCATATACGTACGCCGCAGGCTCCGTCCTCATCGGGTGACACCACCGAGACTGGAGCGAGCGCTGTTTTAACTACTTAGATGCTGAGGTGAAAGGTGAGCCGACATCTATGTAGTTAGGGGGGGTCCTGTCAGGCCACTGTGGGCCCCTGCAGCGGGGAGGCTCCAATCCAGACTTTTGTAATGGGGGGCTCATGTAAAATGGAGATCATGTGATCAGGTTTAGGAGGCAACATCCGGGAGTGTGAGCTCAGCTCTGCTACATCTGTGTAACACGAGGACACCGGGGGCCGCGCAGTCCCGGCCCTCTACAGACGGGGACGTCCCTCCACACAGGGAGACCCCCTGAACAGACGTGGGACCCCCCTCTACACACAGAGACCCCCTGTAGAGACCCGGGACCCCCCTCTACACACGGAGACCCCCTGTACGGGGACCCCCCTCTACACACGGTGACCCCCTGTACGTGGACACCCCTCTACACACGGAGACCCCCTGTACGGACGTGGGACCCCCCTCTACACACGGAGACCCCCCTCTACACACGGAGACCCCCCCTCTACACACGGAGACCCCCCCTCTACACACGGAGACCCCCCTCTACACACGGAGACCCCCCTCTACACACGGAGACCCCCTGTACGGATGTGGTACACCCCCTCTACACAGAGACCCCCTGTATGGACGTGAGACCCCTTGTACAGACGCAAGACCCCCCTCTACACACGGAGACCCCCTGTAGAGACGTGGGACCCCCCTCTACAGACGCGGGACCCCCCTCTCCACACGGAGACCCCCTGTACAGACGTGGGACCCCCCTCTACACACGGAGACCCCCTGTACAGACGCAGGACCCCCCTCTACACACGGAGACCCCCTGTACAGACGCGGGACCCCCCTCTACACACGGAGACCCCCTGTACAGATGCGGGACCCCCCTCTACACACGGAGACCCCCTGTACAGACGCAGGACCCCCCTCTACACACGGAGACCCCCTGTACAGACGCGGGACCCCCCTCTACACACGGAGACCCCCTGTACAGACGCGGGACCCCCCTCTACACACGGAGACCCCCTGTACAGACGCGGGACCCCCCTCTACACACGGAGACCCCCTGTACAGACGCGGGACCCCCCTCTACACACGGAGACCCCCTGTACAGATGCGGGACCCCCCTCTACACACGGAGACCCCCTGTACAGATGCGGGACCCCCCCTCTACACACAGAGACCCCCTGTACAGATGCGGGACCCCCCCTCTACACACAGAGACCCCCTGTACAGATGCGGGACCCCCCCTCTACACACAGAGACCCCCTGTACAGAAGCGGGACCCCCCTCTACACACAGAGATCCCCTGTACAGACACGGGACCCCCCCTCTACACACAAAGATCCCCTGTACAGAAGCGGGACCCCCCTCTACACACAGAGACCCCCTGTACAGACGTAGGACCCCCCTCTACACACGGAGACCCCCTGTACAGACGCGGGAGACCCCCTGTACAGACGCGGGAGACCCCTCTACACACGGAGACCCCCTGTACAGACGCGGGACCCCCCTCTACACACAGAGACCCCCTGTACAGATGCGGGACCCCCCTCTACACACGGAGACCCCCTGTACAGAAGCGGGACCCCCCTCTACACACAGAGACCCCCTGTACAGAAGCGGGACCCCCCTCTACACACAGAGATCCCCTGTACAGACGCGGGACCCCCCTCTACACACAGAGACCCCCTGTACAGACACGGGACCCCCCTCTACACACAGAGACCCCCTGTACAGACACGGGACCCCCCTCTACACACAGAGACCCCCTGTACAGACAGACAGGGACCCTCCTCTATATATGGGGGCATCCTCTACATAAAAGGGACAACTCTAAATATACAGGCCCCCCTTCTGTATGTATGGGACACCTCTGTATACGGGCATCACATCACCCCGCAGCCTGTACTCACCATGGTTCCGGCCGGTTCTCACACGTGGAAATGATCAGCACAACTTCCCCGTCCTGCCGACCAATCCGCAACCAGAGATCAGATGCCCTCAGTAAACATGGCGCCCCCCAGTCGCACCATATCCGGAAGTGACGCAAGAAGGATGATGACTACTTCCGGGTTGGGAAGGTCATGTGAGAAGATAATGTCAGAAGGTGAGGAGCTGATTATGGGGACTGAGAACAGATAATACAGGGAGGAAAAGATGTCTGTGCGGCCGGAGAGAGGAGCTCACACCATACAGCGCAGCACACAGTATCACACAGGAGAGGATTAGATACACAGCGCAGCACACAGTATCACACAGGAGAGGATTAGATACACTGCTCAGCACACAGTATCACACAGGAGAGGATTAGATACACAGCTCAGCAGACAGTATCACACAGGAGAGGATTAGATACACAGCTCAGCACACAGTATCACACAGGAGAGGATTACATACACAGCTCAGCAGACAGTATCACACAGGACAGGATTAGATACACAGCTCAGCAGACAGTATCACACAGGAGAGGATTAGATACACAGCTCAGCACACAGTATCACACAGGAGAGGATTAGATACACAGCTCAGCACACAGTATCACACAGGACAGGATTAGATACACAGCGCAGCACACAGTATCACACAGGAGAGGATTAGATACACAGCTCAGCACACAGTATCACACAGGACAGGATTAGATACACAGCTCAGCAGACAGTATCACACAGGAGAGGATTAGATACACAGCTCAGCACACAGTATCACACAGGACAGGATTAGATACACAGCGCAGCACACAGTATCACACAGGAGAGGATTAGATACACAGCTCAGCACACAGTATCACACAGGACAGGATTAGATACACAGCTCAGCAGACAGTATCACACAGGAGAGGATTAGATACACAGCTCAGCAGACAGTATCACACAGGAGAGGATTAGATACACAGCGCAGCACACAGTATCACACAGGAGAGGATTAGATACACAGCTCAGCAGACAGTATCACACAGGGGAGGATTAGATACACTGCTCAGCACACAGTATCACACAGGACAGGATTAGATACACTGCTCAGCAGACAGTATCACACAGGAGAGGATTAGATACACGGCTCAGCAGACAGTATCACACAGGAGAGAATTAGATACACAGCTCAGCAGACAGTATCACACAGGAGAGGATTAGATACACAGCTCAGCAGACAGTATCACACAGGAGAGGATTAGATACACAGCTCAGTAGACAGTATCACACAGGACAGGATTAGATACACTGCTCAGCAGACAGTATCACACAGGAGAGGATTAGATACACAGCTCAGTAGACAGTATCACACAGGAGAGGATTAGATACACAGCTCAGCAGACAGTATCACACAGGATAGGATTAGATACACTGCTCAGCAGACAGTATCACACAGGAGAGGATTAGATACACTGCTCAGCAGACCGTATCACACAGGAGAGGATTAGATACACGGCTCAGCAGACAGTATCACACAGGAGAGGATTAGATACACGGCTCAGCAGACAGTATCACACAGGAGAGGATTAGATACACGGCTCAGCAGACAGTATCACAGGAGAGGATTAGATACACGGCTCAGCAGACAGTATCACACAGGAAAGGATTAGATACACAGCTCAGCACACAGTATCACACAGGAGAGGATTAGATACACAGCTCAGCAGACAGTATCACACAGGAGAGGATTAGATACACAGCTCAGCAGACAGTATCACACAGGAGAGGATTAGATACACAGCTCAACAGACAGTATCACACAGGATAGGATTAGATACACCGCTCAGCAGACAGTATCACACAGGACAGGATTAGATACACCGCTCAGCACACAGTATCACACAGGACAGGATTAGATACACCGCTCAGCACACAGTATCACACAGGACAGGATTAGATACACAGCTCAGCAGACAGTATCACACAGGAGAGAATTAGATACACTGCTCAGCAGACAGTATCACACAGGATAGGATTAGATACACGGCTCAGCAGACAGTATCACACAGGAGAGGATTAGATACACAGCTCAGCACACAGTATCACACAGGATAGGATTAGATACACAGCTCAGCACACAGTATCACACAGGAGAGGATTAGATACACAGCTCAGCAGACAGTATCACACAGGAGAGGATTAGATACACGGCTCAGCAGACAGTATCACACAAGAGAGGATTAGATACACGGCTCAGCAGACAGTATCACACAGGAGTGGATTAGATACACAGCTCAACAGACAGTATCACACAGGATAGGATTAGATACACCGCTCAGCAGACAGTATCACACAGGACAGGATTAGATACACCGCTCAGCACACAGTATCACACAGGACAGGATTAGATACACCGCTCAGCACACAGTATCACACAGGACAGGATTAGATACACAGCTCAGCAGACAGTATCACACAGGAGAGAATTAGATACACTGCTCAGCAGACAGTATCACACAGGAGAGGATTAGATACACAGCTCAGCAGACAGTATTACACAGGAGAGGATTAGATATACAGCTCAGCAGACAGTATCACACAGGAGAGAATTAGATACACAGCTCAGCACACAGTATCACACAGGAGAGGATTAGATACACTGCTCAGCAGACAGAATCACACAGGAGAGGATTAGATACACGGCTCAGCACACAGTATCACACAGGAGTGGATTAGATACACAGCTCAGCAGACAGTATCACACAGGATAGGATTAGATACACGGCTCAGCAGACAGTATCACACAGGAGAGGATTAGATACACGGCTCAGCAGACAGTATCACACAGGAGAGGATTAGATACACGGCTCAGCACACAGTATCACACAGGATAGGATTAGATACACGGCTCAGCACACAGTATCACACAGGAGAGGATTAGATACACAGCTCAGCAGACAGTATCACACAGGAGAGGATTAGATACACAGCTCAGTAGACAGTATCACACAGGACAGGATTAGATACACAGCTCAGCAGACAGTATCACACAGGAGAGGATTAGATACACAGCTCAGCAGACAGTATCACACAGGACAGGATTAGATACACGGCTCAGCAGACAGTATCACACAGGAGTGGATTAGATACACAGCTCAACAGACAGTATCACACAGGATAGGATTAGATACACCGCTCAGCAGACAGTATCACACAGGACAGGATTAGATACACTGCTCAGCAGACAGTATCACACAGGAGAGGATTAGATACACTGCTCAGCAGACAGTATCACACAGGACAGGATTAGATACACGGCTCAGCAGACAGTATCACACAGGAGTGGATTAGATACACAGCTCAACAGACAGTATCACACAGGATAGGATTAGATACACCGCTCAGCAGACAGTATCACACAGGAGAGGATTAGATACACTGCTCAGCAGACAGTATCACACAGGAGAGGATTAGATACACTGCTCAGCAGACAGTATCACACAGGAGAGGATTAGATACACGGCTCAGCAGACAGTATCACACAGGAGAGAATTAGATACACAGCTCAGCAGACAGTATCACACAGGAGAGGATTAGATACACAGCTCAGCAGACAGTATCACACAGGAGAGGATTAGATACACAGCTCAGTAGACAGTATCACACAGGACAGGATTAGATACACGGCTCAGCACACAGTATCACACAGGAGAGGATTAGATACACAGCTCAGCAGACAGTATCACACAGGAGAGGATTAGATACACAGCTCAACAGACAGTATCACACAGGATAGGATTAGATACACCGCTCAGCAGACAGTATCACACAGGACAGGATTAGATACACCGCTCAGCACACAGTATCACACAGGACAGGATTAGATACACCGCTCAGCACACAGTATCACACAGGACAGGATTAGATACACAGCTCAGCAGACAGTATCACACAGGAGAGAATTAGATACACTGCTCAGCAGACAGTATCACACAGGAGAGGATTAGATACACAGCTCAGCACACAGTATCACACAGGATAGGATTAGATACACAGCTCAGCACACAGTATCACACAGGAGAGGATTAGATACACAGCTCAGCAGACAGTATCACACAGGAGAGGATTAGATACACGGCTCAGCAGACAGTATCACACAGGAGAGGATTAGATACACGGCTCAGCAGACAGTATCACACAGGAGAGGATTAGATACACAGCTCAGCAGACAGTATTACACAGGAGAGGATTAGATATACAGCTCAGCAGACAGTATCACACAGGAGAGAATTAGATACACAGCTCAGCACACAGTATCACACAGGAGAGGATTAGATACACTGCTCAGCAGACAGAATCACACAGGAGAGGATTAGATACACGGCTCAGCAGACAGTATCACACAGGAGTGGATTAGATACACAGCTCAGCAGACAGTATCACACAGGATAGGATTAGATACACGGCTCAGCAGACAGTATCACACAGGAGAGGATTAGATACACGGCTCAGCACACAGTATCACACAGGATAGGATTAGATACACGGCTCAGCACACAGTATCACACAGGAGAGGATTAGATACACAGCTCAGCAGACAGTATCACACAGGAGAGGATTAGATACACAGCTCAGTAGACAGTATCACACAGGACAGGATTAGATACACTGCTCAGCAGACAGTATCACACAGGAGAAGATTAGATACACAGCTCAGCAGACAGTATCACACAGGAGAGGATTAGATACACAGCTCAGCAGACAGTATCACACAGGATAGGATTAGATACACTGCTCAGCAGACAGTATCACACAGGAGAGGATTAGATACACAGCTCAGCAGACAGTATCACACAGGACAGGATTAGATACACGGCTCAGCACACAGTATCACACAGGAGAGGATTAGATACACAGCTCAGCAGACAGTATCACACAGGAGAGGATTAGATACACAGCTCAGCAGACAGTATCACACAGGACAGGATTAGATACACGGCTCAGCAGACAGTATCACACAAGAGAGGATTAGATACACTGCTCAGCAGACAGTATCACACAGGAGAGGATTAGATACACTGCTCAGCAGACAGTATCACACAGGATAGGATTAGATACACGGCTCAGCAGACAGTATCACACAGGAGTGGATTAGATACACAGCTCAACAGACAGTATCACAGGATAGGATTAGATACACCGCTCAGCACACAGTATCACACAGGACAGGATTAGATACACCGCTCAGCACACAGTATCACACAGGACAGGATTAGATACACCGCTCAGCACACAGTATCACACAGGACAGGATTAGATACACAGCTCAGCAGACAGTATCACACAGGAGAGGATTAGATACACAGCTCAGCACACAGTATCACACAGGAGAGGATTAGATACACAGCTCAGCAGACAGTATCACACAGGAGAGGATTAGATACACAGCTCAGCAGACAGTATTACACAGGAGAGGATTAGATATACAGCTCAGCAGACAGTATCACACAGGACAGGATTAGATACAGAGCTCAGCAGACAGTATCACACAGGACAGGATTAGATACAGAGCTCAGCAGACAGTATCACACAGGACAGGATTAGATGCACAGCTCAGCACACAGTATCACACAGGAGAGGATTAGATACACAGCTCAGCAGACAGTATCACACAGGAGAGGATTAGATACACAGCTCAGCACACAGGAGAGGATTAGATACACGGCTCAGCAGACAGTATCACACAGGAGAGGATTAGATACACAGCTCAGCAGACAGTATCACACAGGAGAGGATTAGATACACAGCTCAGCAGACAGTATCACACAGGAGAGGATTAGATACACAGCTCAGCAGACTGTATCACACAGGCTAGGATTAGATACACAGCTCAGCAGACAGTATCACACAGGAGAGGATTAGATACACAGCTCAGCAGACAGTATCACACAGGACAGGATTAGATGCACAACTCAGCAGACAGTATCACACAGGACAGGATTAGATACACAGCTCAGCAGACAGTATCACACAGGATAGTATTAGATACAGAGCTCAGCAGACAGTATCACACAGGAGAGGATTAGATACACAGCTCAGCAGACAGTATCACACAGGAGAGGATTAGATATACAGCTCAGCAGACAGTATCACACAGGACAGGATTAGATACAGAGCTCAGCAGACAGTATCACACAGGACAGGATTAGATACAGAGCTCAGCAGACAGTATCACACAGGACAGGATTAGATGCACAGCTCAGCACACAGTATCACACAGGAGAGGATTAGATACACAGCTCAGCAGACAGTATCACACAGGAGAGGATTAGATACACAGCTCAGCACACAGGAGAGGATTAGATACACGGCTCAGCAGACAGTATCACACAGGAGAGGATTAGATACACAGCTCAGCAGACAGTATCACACAGGAGAGGATTAGATACACAGCTCAGCAGACAGTATCACACAGGAGAGGATTAGATACACAGCTCAGCAGACTGTATCACACAGGCTAGGATTAGATACACAGCTCAGCAGACAGTATCACACAGGAGAGGATTAGATACACAGCTCAGCAGACAGTATCACACAGGACAGGATTAGATGCACAACTCAGCAGACAGTATCACACAGGACAGGATTAGATACACAGCTCAGCAGACAGTATCACACAGGATAGTATTAGATACAGAGCTCAGCAGACAGTATCACACAGGAGAGGATTAGATACACAGCTCAGCAGACAGTATCACACAGGAGAGGATTAGATACACAGCTCAGCACACAGTATCACACAGGAGAGGATTAGATACACTGCTCAGCAGACAGTATCACACAGGAGAGGATTAGATACACAGCTCAGCAGACAGTATTACACAGGAGAGGATTAGATATACAGCTCAGCAGACAGCATTACACAGGAGAGGATTAGATACACAGCCCAGCAGACAGTATCACACAGGACAGGATTAGATACAGAGCTCAGCAGACAGTATCACACAGGACAGGATTAGATACAGAGCTCAGCAGACAGTATCACACAGGACAGGATTAGATGCACAGCTCAGCACACAGTATCACACAGGAGAGGATTAGATACACAGCTCAGCAGACAGTATCACACAGGAGAGGATTAGATACACGGCTCAGCACACAGGAGAGGATTAGATACACGGCTCAGCAGACAGTATCACACAGGAGAGGATTAGATACACAGCTCAGCAGACAGTATCACACAGGAGAGGATTAGATACACAGCTCAGCAGACAGTATCACACAGGAGAGGATTAGATACACAGCTCAGCAGACTGTATCACACAGGCTAGGATTAGATACACAGCTCAGCAGACAGTATCACACAGGAGAGGATTAGATACACAGCTCAGCAGACAGTATCACACAGGACAGGATTAGATACACAGCTCAGCAGACAGTATTACACAGGAGGGGATTAGATACACAGCTCAGCAGACAGTATCACACAGGAGAGGATTAGATACACAGCTCAGCAGACAGTATCACACAGGACAGGATTAGATACACAGCTCAGCAGACAGTATTACACAGGAGAGGATTAGATACACAGCTCAGCAGACAGTATCACACATGACAGGATTAGATGCACAGCTCAGCAGACAGTATCACACAGGACAGGATTAGATACACAGCTCAGCAGACAGTATCACACAGGATAGGATTAGATACAGAGCTCAGCAGACAGTATCACACAGGAGAGGATTAGATACACTGCTCAGCAGACAGTATCACACAGGAGAGGATTAGATACACTGCTCAGCAGACAGTATCACACAGGAGAGGATTAGATACACTGCTCAGCAGACAGTATCACACAGGAGAGGATTAGATACACTGCTCAGCAGACAGTATCACACAGGAGAGGATTAAATACACAGCTCAGCAGACAGTATCACACAGGATAGGATTAGATACACGGCTCAGCAGACAGTATCACACAGGAGAGGATTAGATACACGGCTCAGCAGACAGTGTCACACAGGAGAGGATTAGATACACGGCTCAGCAGACAGTATCACACAGGAGAGGATTAGATACACTGCTCAGCAGACAGTATCACACAGGAGAGGATTAGATACACTGCTCAGCAGACAGTATCACACAGGAGAGGATTAGATACACTGCTCAGCAGACAGTATCACACAGGAGAGGATTAGATACACTGCTCAGCAGAAAGTATCACACAGGAGAGGATTAGATACACTGCTCAGCAGACAGTATCACACAGGAGAGGATTAGATACACAGCTCAGCAGACAGTATCACACAGGAGAGGATTAAATACACAGCTCATCAGACAGTATCACACAGGAGAGGATTAGATACACAGCTCAGCAGACAGTATCACACAGGAGAGGATTAGATGCTCAGCAGGCAGCATCGCACAGGAGAGGATTAGATACACTGCTCAGCAGGCAGCATCGCACAGGAGAGGATTAGATACACTGCTCAGCAGACAGTATCACACAGGAGAGGATTAGATACACAGCTGAGCAGACAGTATCACACAGGAGAGGATTAGATACACAGCTCAGCAGGCAGCATCACACAGGAGAGGATTAGATACACTGCTCAGCAGACAGTATCACACAGGAGAGGATTAGATACACTGCTCAGCAGACAGTATCACACAGGAGAGGATTAGATACACAGCTCAGCAGACAGTGTCACACAGGAGAGGATTAGATACACAGCTCAGAAGACTATATCACACAGGAGAGGATTAGATACACAGCTCAGCAGACAGTATCACACAGGAGAGGATTAGATACACAGCTCAGCAGACAGTGTCACACAGGAGAGGATTAGATACACAGCTGATACATGTATTTGTACATCAGTTTTCACGCTTCTTCTCAGGTTCCTCCACCACAAACATGGCGCCTTCTGTGGATGAGACTCTGGAGGACGTGAATCAGCGTCTGGATCGAATGCTCCTGAGAGTGATGGACGACCTGGAAGATCTGAAGGAGAAGAGACAATGTCTGAACGGTGTCATAGAGCAGGTGAGTGATGAGCGCTCGTCTCATACACGGATATACAGCTACACCGGTGGTCTTATAGCTCATTTCCCAGTGTCTGACGGTATTATACATGATATCTCAGTGTCTGGCGGTATTATGCGTTATATCTCAGTGTCTGGCGGTATTATACATGATATCTCAGTGTCTGGTGGCATTATGTGTATATCTGGCGGTATTATACATGATATCTCAGTGTTTGGTGGTATGTGTATATCTGGCGGTATTATACATGATATCACAGTGTCTGGTGGTATTATGTGTATATCTGGCGGTATTATACATGATATCTCAGTGTGTGGTGGTATGTGTATATGTGGCGGTATTATACATGATATCTCAGTGTCTGGTGGTATTATGTGTATATCTGGCGGTATTATACATGATATCTCAGTGTCTGGTGGTATTATGTGTATATGTGGCGGTATTATACATGATATCTCAGTGTCTGGTGGTATTATGTGTATATCTGGCGGTATTATACATGATATCTCAGTGTCTGGTGGTATTATGTGTATATGTGGCGGTATTATACATGATATTTCAGTGTCTGGTGCTATTATGTGTATATGTGGCGGTATTATACATGATATCTCAGTGTCTGGTGCTATTATGTGTATATGTGGCGGTATTATACATGATATCTCAGTGTCTGGTGCTATTATGTGTATATGTGGCGGTATTATACATGATATCTCAGTGCCTGGTGCTATTATGTGTATATGTGGCGGTATTATACATGATATCTCAGTGTCTGGTGGTATTATGTGTATATCTGGTGGTATTATACATGATATCTCAGTGTCTGATGGTATTATGTGTATATCTGGCGGTATTATACATGATGTCTCAGTGTCTGGTGGCATTATGTGTATATGTGGCGGTATTATACATGATATCTCAGTGTCTGGTGGTATGTGTATATGTGGCGGTATTATACATGATATCTTAGTGTCTGGTGGTATTATGTGTATATCTGGCGGTATTATACATGATATCTCAGTGTCTGGTGGTATTATGTGTATATATGGCGGTATTATACATGATATCTTAGTGTCTGGTGGTATGTGTATATCTGGCGGTATTATACATGATATCTCAGTGTCTGGTGGTATTTTGTGTATATGTGGCGGTATTATACATGAAATCTCAGTGTCTGGTGGTATTATATGTATTTCTGGTGGTATTATACATGATATCTCAGTGTCTGGTGGTATTATATGTATTTCTGGTGGTATTATACATGATATCACAGTGTCTGATGGTATTATGTGTATATCTGGCGGTATTATACATGATATCTCAGTGTCTAGTGGTATTATATGTATATCTCGTGGTATTAAACATGATATCTCAGTGTCTGGCGGTATTATGTGTATTTCTGGTGGTATTCTACATGATATCTCAGGGTCTGGCGGTATTATGTGTATATCTAGAAGTATTATATATAACATCTCACTGTCTGGTTGTATCATATCTCAGTGTCTGGCTGTGTTATGTGTATATGTGGTAGTATTATACATATCTGTGTGTGACGGTATTATGTGTATATCTGGCGGTATTATTACAGATATAATCGGTATTATATGTGTCGTTCTCAGGGATGGCTCTGCCTTTCTCAGTCGCGGTATTCTATGGGGAACAAGTCCGTGTCCTCGCTGCAGTATACGCCAGAGATGACGCCTTCCTCGTTTGTCCAGGACAGGTGAGGGCGGTATTTTATTTCTTCCATATATCCTTTATTTTTCTGTATTTTCTGCTCTGTATGGTCACAGCAGAAATATCCCACCATGAAATCATGCGGTCACACTGACACTGGTTCATGAAGCTGATGAAGCGGGTGGTCTGCGGGGTCCGCAGCGTCCTGCACCTGTGTGTAGGGATAACTATGGCCATATAGCATTGCTCCTCACCTGTAGCACCGCAGCCTCGGACGTCTGTATCATCAACCATTGTGTGACTACAGCTCCCAGCATGTCCTGACAATCATACACAGCCGCAGTGATTCCGCCATCTTTCTCCTGTCTGTGCAGCGCTGCGGACGATGGGGGGACCACATTCACTGCAGAACGCGTTCAGCCGGAGACGCAGGACAAAGTGACGGAGCGGAAGCTCCCGGAGGTGGAGGATATTGGGGCCGCAGATCACGGTGAGACCATATGTGGAGGAGGACCCATCTTAGGGGGCTGCAGTGACCTCTAGGAGTTTGCTCCTGGGTAGGAGGAGTGGGGGGTCACACACAATGGAGGTATTAGTGTAGCATGTGTCCTCCTCTACAAAATGCTACACTAATACCCTAGTCGGACACCATTTTGTAGAGGTGGACACATGCTACACTAATACCCTAATCGGACACCATTTTGTAGAAGAGGACACATGCTATACTAATACCCTAGTCGGACACCATTTTGTAGAGGAGGACACATGCTACACTAATACCCTAATCGGACACCATTTTGTAGAGGTGGACACATGCTACACTAATACCCTAGTCGGACACCATTTTGTAGAAGAGGAAACATGCTATACTAATACCCTAGTCGGACACCATTTTGTAGAGGAGGACACATGCTACACTAATACCCTAATCGGACACCATTTTGTAGAGGTGGACACATGCTACACTAATACCCTAATCGGACACCATTTTGTAGAGGTGGACGCATGCTACACTAATACCCTAGTCGGACACCATTTTGTAGAGGTGGAGACATGCTACACTAATACCCTAATCGGACACCATTTTGTAGAGGTGGACGCATGCTACACTAATACCCTAGTCGGACACCATTTTGTAGAGGTGGACAAATGCTATACTAATACCCTAGTCGGACACCATTTTGTAGAGGAGGACACATGCTACACTAATACCCTAGTCGGACACCATTTTGTAGAGGTGGACACATGCTATACTAATACCCTAGTCGGACACCATTTTGTAGAGGTGGACACATGCTACACTAATACCCT
Organism: Anomaloglossus baeobatrachus; assembly: GCF_048569485.1. NCBI lineage: Eukaryota > Metazoa > Chordata > Amphibia > Anura > Aromobatidae > Anomaloglossus > Anomaloglossus baeobatrachus. The sequence goes on along the minus strand of NW_027443981.1, from coordinate 162,750 downwards.
AGTCGGACACCATTTTGTAGAGGTGGACACATGCTACACTAATACCCTAATCGGACACCATTTTGTAGAGGACACATGCTACACTAATAACCCTAGTCGGACACCATTTTGTAGAGGTGGACACATGCTACATTAATACCCTAGTCGGACACCATTTAGTAGAGGTGGACACATGCTATACTAATACCCTAGTCGGACACCATTTTGTAGAGGTGGAGACATGCTACACTAATACCCTAGTCGGACACCATTTTGTAGAGGTGGAGACATGCTACACTAATACCCTAGTCGGACACCATTTTGTAGAGGTGGATACATGCTACACTAATACCCTAGTCGGACACCATTTTGTAGAGGTGGACACATGCTATACTAATACCCTAGTCGGACACCATTTTGTAGAGGTGGACACATGCTACATTAATACCCTAGTCGGACACCATTTAGTAGAGGTGGACACATGCTATACTAATACCCTAGTCGGACACCATTTTGTAGAGGTGGAGACATGCTACACTAATACCCTAGTCGGACACCATTTTGTAGAGGTGGACACATGCTACACTAATACCCTAGTCGGACACCATTTTGTAGAGGTGGAGACATGCTATACTAATACCCTAGTCGGACACCATTTTGTAGAGGTGGATACATGCTACACTAATACCCTAGTCGGACACCATTTTGTAGAGGTGGACACATGCTACACTAATACCCTAGTCGGACACCATTTTGTAGAGGTGGACACATGCTACACTAATACCCTAGTCGGACACCATTTTGTAGAGGTGGACACATGCTACACTAATACCCTAGTCGGACACCATTTTGTAGAGGTGGACACATGCTACACTAATACCCTAGTCGGACACCATTTTGTAGAGGTGGACACATGCTACACTAATACCCTAGTCGGACACCATTTTGTAGAGGTGGACACATGCTATACTAATACCCTAGTCGGACACCATTTAGTAGAGGTGGACACATGCTATACTAATACCCTAGTCGGACACCATTTTGTAGAGGTAGACGCATGCTACACTAATACCCTAGTCGGACACCATTTTGTAGAGGAGGACACATGCTACACTAATACCCTAGTCGGACACCATTTTGTAGAGGTGGAGACATGCTACACTAATACCCTAGTCGGACACCATTTTGTAGAGGTGGACGCATGCTACACTAATACCCTAGTCGGACACCATTTTGTAGAGGAGGACACATGCTACACTAATACCCTAGTCGGACACCATTTTGTAGAGGTGGAGACATGCTACACTAATACCCTAGTCGGACACCATTTTGTAGAGGTGGACACATGCTACACTAATACCCTAGTCGGACACCATTTTGTAGAGGTGGACACATGCTACACTAATACCCTAGTCGGACACCATTTTGTAGAGGTGGACACATGCTACACTAATACCCTAGTCGGACACCATTTTGTAGAGGTGGACACATGCTACACTAATACCCTAGTCGGACACCATTTTGTAGAGGTGGAGACATGCTACACTAATACCCTAGTCGGACACCATTTTGTAGAGGTGGACGCATGCTACACTAATACCCTAGTCGGACACCATTTTGTAGAGGAGGACACATGCTACACTAATACCCTAGTCGGACACCATTTTGTAGAGGTGGAGACATGCTACACTAATACCCTAGTCGGACACCATTTTGTAGAGGTGGACACATGCTACACTAATACCCTAGTCGGACACCATTTTGTAGAGGTGGACACATGCTACACTAATACCCTAGTCGGACACCATTTTGTAGAGGTGGACACATGCTACACTAATACCCTAGTCGGACACCATTTTGTAGAGGTGGACACATGCTACACTAATACCCTAGTCGGACACCATTTTGTAGAGGTGGAGACATGCTACACTAATACCCTAGTCGGACACCATTTTGTAGAGGTGGACGCATGCTACACTAATACCCTAGTCGGACACCATTTTGTAGAGGAGGACGCATGCTACACTAATACCCTAGTCGGACACCATTTTGTAGAGGTGGAGACATGCTACACTAATACCCTAGTCGGACACCATTTTGTAGAGGTGGACACATGCTACACTAATACCCTAGTCGGACACCATTTTGTAGAGGTGGACACATGCTACACTAATACCCTAGTCGGACACCATTTTGTAGAGGTGGATACATGCTACACTAATACCCTAGTCGGACACCATTTTGTAGAGGTGGACACATGCTACACTAATACCCTAGTCGGACACCATTTTGTAGAGGTGGACACATGCTACACTAATGCCCTAGTCGGACACCATTTTGTAGAGGTGGACACATGCTACACTAATACCGTATTAGTGTAGCATGTGTCCACCTCTACAAAATGAAACAAACAAAGTAACTAAACAGTAAAAATGCATAGGACCTCAGTCAGTTAGAAAATTACCAGAAATTACCTCAGACAGTCAATATATTTTTGTCAAACAAAGTAACTAAACAGTAAAAATGCATAGGACTTCAGTCAATCGGAAAATGACCAGAAATTACCTCAGACAGTCGATTTATTTCTGTCAAACAAAGTAAATAAACTGTAAAAATGCATAAGACCTCAGTCAGTCGGAAAAATACATGCTACGCTAATACCCCTATTGTCATTGTGAGTCGTTTTCCGACTGACTGAGTTCCTCTACAGAAAATGGCAGATCCAGGCGTCTGCAGTTTAAGGCTATGTGCGCACGTTGCGTAATTACATGCAGTTACGCTGCGCTTTGTAGCGCAGCGTAACTGCATGCGTCCTGCGTCCCCTGCACAGTCTATGGAGATTGTGCAGGGGCCGTGCGCACGTGGCGTTTTAGAGTGCAGCGCTTCCGCTGCTGCCCGAAGCGCGCGTTCTAAGAAGTGACATGTCACTTCTTCCGTGCGCTTTTCCTGCAGCCCCTGCTCTGTCTATGGCAGGAGCTGCAGGCAGAGCGCATGGAATCGGCTTTTTGTTTTTTTTTTCCACTACGGACATTTTCTGCAGCGATTGGAACGTGTGCTCTTCAGATCGCTGCAGATATTTCTGCAGTGACTGTACGCAGCGTGCGCACATAGCCTAACTGCGACCGAGGATCAAGCAGCGAGATCTGCTCGTCATCGGGGTTTGCTGCTTTCAGAAAGCGAATTACAGCAGGTTCAGCATTAGCGGCAGCAGCAGGTTACCGGGGACTGTTGTATTTTTACTGTCTATTTACTTTATTTCATTTGGTAGAGGTGGACACATGCTACACTAATACCCTTAATGGAGGGGTGCGGGATCTGAGATTGATCAATGATTCGGGATGTTTTATTTTATACTAGGTCTGAGACATCGGGGTCATAAAAGCGAAGTCCCGAAAGCCAGTACCAAAGAAGAAAGTGAGAAGCCGAAATCTCCTGGGGTTAACGACCCCCTGCGCTGGTTCGGAGTTTTGGTCCCTCAAAGTTTACGGCAAGCGCAGAGTAACTTCCGGCAAGGTGCGTGAGTGTCCCGAGCGGCTGTGGTGCCACCTCTGTTCCTGGCCACTGTTCACACTCGGGTTTCTTTCTTGTAGGGATCCTCCTGGCTGCCGAAGTCGCCTCCCTGCAGAGCAGCATCGACGAGAACCGCAAGAAATATCGGGCGCTGCTTGCCCAGAAGAAACGGGAACACGTTCAGTCCGGCTGAGGAGCTCCGATTTTTCTAAACTGTTGATATAGGACCAAGAATAAATCCTAGCAGTAAGGGGCTATTAGACCTTTGTTAAAGGGGTTGTCCGCTACTAGAATACTTCCACATTTCCCCCCGGTAAAATAATAAAGCCTATACTCACCTCCCGTACCAGTGTCGTGGCTCACGTGGAGTTGTGACGTCACGCTAGCCATCGTCCAATCAGCTCCGACTTCCGTCTCCCGCCTTTGGACCAAACGAGTTCATTAAAAGGAAGTGAGCACAGCGGTAGCACTCACTTTCTGTTGATTGTTCGTTTGGTCCAAAGGCGGGAGAAGGAAGCCGTTGCTGATTGGGCGGGAGGCTCGTGTGAGTTGTGAGCCATGGTACCGGTACCGGAGGTGAGTATAGGCTTTATCATTTTACCTGGGGGGAAAATGTAGAATCAGAAGCGGGTGTTCTAGTAGTGGACAATCCCTTTAAAGTGCTGATACCTCACTGATTTGGTTTTTTTTTTCTCCACCAATGACCTCTAAGATTAATATATATTTTTGTCTGTTCCTTTTACAATGACTGTGTATATATTGGAGATGCTCATAAACCTGTACATACATGAAGAAGCGCCCGCGATGTCTATATTGTTTCTTATGTTGTCACGACCGGCTGCAAGTTCAGAGCTCAGTGCATTTAGGAAATCCGATCACATACTGCTGGGTGCATTGGTATTAACCACAGTGGGGCGGAATTATTTGGACACTATGGGGAGAACTTGTACCTCCGCTGTGCGAATGGCCGGGTCCAACAGAAAGTACCGGAGAGGGGTCAGTAGGTTTTGGAGTGTGGGAGAAAATCAAAAACCCCCGCAGACACGGGGAGAACATGCAAACTCATTGCAGGTGTTGTTCTTGGTGGGATTTGAACCCAGGACCCCAGCGCTGCAAGACTGCCGTGCCGACCCCTGGGGCCGCGGTGTCGCGCTGACCTCTGAGCCGTGCTGACCCCTGAGGCTGCGATGCCGTGCTGACCCCTGAGGCCGCGGTGTCGTGCTGACCTCAGCCGTGCTGACCCCTGAGGCTGCGATGCCATGCTGACCCCTGGGCTGCGCTGACCCCTGAGGCCGCGGTGCCGTGCTGACCCCTGAGGCCGCGGTGCCGTGCTGACCCCTGAGGCCGCGGTGCCGTGCTGACCCCTGAGGCCGCGGTGCCGTGCTGACCCCTGAGGCCGCGGTGCCGTGCTGACCCCTGAGGCCGCGGTGCCGTGCTGACCCCTGAGGCCGCGGTGCCGTGCTGACCCCTGAGGCCGTGCTGACCCCCAGGGCCCCGGTGCCCTTCTGACCCCAGGGCCGTGGTGCCGTGCTGACCCCTGAGGCGGCGGTGCCGTGCTGATGCTGACCCCCTCAGGTCGTGCTGACCCCCTCAGGCCGTGCTGACCCCCTCAGGCCCCGGTGCCGTGCTGACCCCCGAGGCAGTTACTCAAATCCTAAAGTGGAAGAAAAATGCTCAAAAACACAGAACATCTGACCAGGAAAAGTGGTTTTATTGTTTTTGTTTTTTTATGGGTTTTTTTTTTTTTTGAGATTTCTCGGGCATCATTTAGTTTTCTCCAAAAACTCCCCAAAATACTCTTTTTGCACAAAGGCTGCGGGTTTCTTCCCCCGGGGGCTGATTTTAAGTCCGGATGTAAAATCTTCCATTTCGTTAGTGTTTTATGAGATTTTAAGAAATTAACCCTCTGCCTGTTGGCTGATAACAGAGAGTAGTAGATCTCCAGCATACTGTCGGTTATATTATATTATGGTTGGAGGGTCCCACAGTCCTCCATGTGATGCTGCGGTCCCCGAATGCTGCGGTGAAGGGGACATGTCCTACGTTGCGATGTTCCCGGGGGCCATTATTAGGCTCGGTGTGAGGGGTCACGTCGGCGTCACTGTACGGGGGTAGTGGGGATGATGGGGGAGTAGTCCTGTACCGTGTAACTTCATATACTGCAGTCGCCTGAAGACAGGAAGTTTCTGGCGGCCCACACGCCCTAGGGCGACGGCGCAGCTACGGGAAGTGTTGTGAGAGCGCGACCACACTGACAGCCACCTATGACAGGAAGACGTGGTCACAGGCGGAAATGTCACTACAGTAGCTTCACGGGACGATATTCAGGAGGCGCAGAACGGACGATGGCGCAGCAATTACCATGACAACCAGACCCTTCCGCCATCCTTGATGGGACCCAATGGAATGGCCATGGACCTGACCGGAAAAGCAGAAGCTGTGGATGAAGGGGACGCCTGGTAGGACGGGATCGTGGCTTACTATGGAGTAGTTTCATGTCTGGTTATAGCCCGGACGTCGTGTCCTGGTTCTGTGAGGAGGACGCGGGCTGTCTGCGCAGGTTATGGCGGCCATATTGCTGCAGTGCAGGGTTAGGTTTGTCAGTGATTCTCTTCCTTCCCCATACAGGGCTCCTGTGCAGAGGGAACGATCCTACACCACCGGCTCCCTGTCCGAGAGCTCCGGGGTAAGTGCATTGTGGCCCACGGGTAGTGTAATGACCACCCTGCCAGGGATCTAAGCCTCTCCTATGTGATACTCTGCTGAGCGGGGGATCTAAGCTTCTCCTATGTGATACTCTGCTGAGCACGAGGATCTAAGCCTCTCCTATATGATACTCTGCTGAGCGGGGGATCTAAGCCTCTCCTATGTGATACTCTGCTGAGCGGGGGATCTAAGCCACTCCTATGTGATACTCTGCTGAGCGGGGGATCTAAGCCTCTCCTATGTGATACTCTGCTGAGCGGGGGGATCTAAGCCTCTCCTATGTGATACTCTGCTGAGCGGGGATCTAAGCCTCTCCTATGTGATACTCTGCTGAGCACGGGGATCTAAGCCTCTCCTATGTGATACTCTGCTGAGCGGGGGATCTAAGCTTCTCCTATGTGATACTCTGCTGAGCACGAGGATCTAAGCCTCTCCTATATGATACTCTGCTGAGCGGGGGATCTAAGCCTCTCCTATGTGATACTCTGCTGAGCGGGGGATCTAAGCCACTCCTATGTGATACTCTGCTGAGCGGGGGATCTAAGCCTCTCCTATGTGATACTCTGCTGAGCGGGGGGATCTAAGCCTCTCCTATGTGATACTCTGCTGAGCGGGGATCTAAGCCTCTCCTATGTGATACTCTGCTGAGCACGGGGATCTAAGCCTCTCCTATGTGATACTCTGCTGAGCGGGGGATCTAAGCCTCTCCTATGTGATACTCTGCTGAGCACGGGATCTAAGCCTCTCCTATGTGATACTCTGCTGAGCGGGGGGAGCTAAGCCTCTCCTATGTGATACTCTGCTGAGCGGGGGATCTAAGCCTCTCCTATGTGATACTCTGCTGAGCGGGGGATCTAAGCCTCTCCTATGTGATACTCTGCTGAGCGGGGGATCTAAGCCTCTCCTATGTGATACTCTGCTGAGCACGAGGATCTAAGCCTCTCCTATGTGATACTCTGCTGAGCGGGGGATCTAAGCTTCTCCTATGTGATACTCTGCTGAGCACGAGGATCTAAGCCTCTCCTATATGATACTCTGCTGAGCGGGGGATCTAAGCCTCTCCTATGTGATACTCTGCTGAGCGGGGGATCTAAGCCACTCCTATGTGATACTCTGCTGAGCGGGGATCTAAGCCTCTCCTATGTGATACTCTGCTGAGCACGGGGATCTAAGCCTCTCCTATGTGATACTCTGCTGAGCGGGGGATCTAAGCCTCTCCTATGTGATACTCTGCTGAGCACGGGATCTAAGCCTCTCCTATGTGATACTCTGCTGAGCGGGGGGAGCTAAGCCTCTCCTATGTGATACTCTGCTGAGCGGGGGATCTAAGCCTCTCCTATGTGATACTCTGCTGAGCGGGGGATCTAAGCCTCTCCTATGTGATACTCTGCTGAGCGGGGGATCTAAGCCTCTCCTATGTGATACTCTGCTGAGCACGAGGATCTAAGCCTCTCCTATGTGATACTCTGCTGAGCGGGGGCATCTAAGCCTCTCCTATGTGATACTCTGCTGAGCGGGGGGATCTAAGCCTCTCCTATGTGATACTCTGCTGAGCGGGGATCTAAGCCTCTCCTATGTGATACTCTGCTGAGCGGGGGGAGCTAAGCCTCTCCTATGTGATACTCTGCTGAGCACGAGGATCTAAGCCACTCCTATGTGATACTCTGCTGAGCGGGGGATCTAAGCCTCTCCTATGTGATACTCTGCTGAGCACGAGGATCTAAGCCTCTCCTATGTGATACTCTGCTGAGCGGGGGATCTAAGCCTCTCCTATGTGATACTCTGCTGAGCGGGGATCTAAGCCTCTCCTATGTGATACTCTGCTGAGCGGGGGGAGCTAAGCCTCTCCTATGTGATACTCTGCTGAGCACGAGGATCTAAGCCACTCCTATGTGATACTCTGCTGAGCACGGGGATCTAAGCCTCTCCTATGTGATACTCTGCTGAGCACGGGGATCTAAGCCTCTCCTATGTGATACTCTGCTGAGCAGGCAGGGGGGATCTAAGCCTTTCCTATGTGATACTCTGCTGAGCAGGGATCTAAGCCTCTCAGTGGTTGTTGGGTCAGTCTCCTCACCCCGGCCTTCTCTCTCAGCACTAAACTCCTTGTACTTCTGTGTATTGCTCAGTGGTGGTCAGGCTCAGCCTCCTCACCTCGGCTGTGTCTCTGAGCACTGAACACCTTGTACTTCTGTGTCTTGCTCAGTGGTGGTCGGGCTCAGCCTCCTCACCTCGGCTGTGTCTCTGAGCACTGAACACCTTGTACTTCTGTGTCTTGCTCAGTGGTGGTCGGGCTCAGTCTCCTCACCTCGGCTGTGTCTCTGAGCACGGAACGCCTTGTACTTCTGTGTCTTGCTCAGTGGTGGTCGGGCTCAGCCTCCTCACCTCGGCTGTGTCTCTGAGCACTGAACGCCTTGTACTTCTGTGTATTTCTCAGTGGTGGTCGGGCTCAGCCTCCTCACCTCGGCTGTGTCTCTGAGCACTGAACGCCTTGTACTTCTGTGTCTTGCTCAGTGGTGGTCGGGCTCAGCCTCCTCACCTCGGCCATGTCTCTGAGCACTGATCACCTTGTACTTCTGTGTCTTGCTCAGTGGTGGTCAGGCTCAGCCTTCTCACCTCGGCTGTGTCTCTGAGCACTGAACGCCTTGTACTTCTGTGTCTTGCTCAGTGGTTGTAGGGCTCAGCCTCCTCACCTCGGCTGTGTCTCTGAGCACTGAACACCTTGTACTTCTGTGTCTTGCTCAGTGGTGGTTGGACTCAGCCTCCTCACCTCGGCTGTGTCTCTGAGCACTGAACGCCTTGTACTTCTGTGTCTTGCTCAGTGGTGGTCGGGCTCAGCCTCCTCACCTCGGCCATGTCTCTGAGCACTGATCACCTTGTACTTCTGTGTCTTGCTCAGTGGTGGTCAGGCTCAGCCTTCTCACCTCGGCTGTGTCTCTGAGCACTGAACGCCTTGTACTTCTGTGTCTTGCTCAGTGGTTGTAGGGCTCAGCCTCCTCACCTCGGCTGTGTCTCTGAGCACTGAACACCTTGTACTTCTGTGTCTTGCTCAGTGGTGGTTGGACTCAGCCTCCTCACCTCGGCTGTGTCTCTGAGCACTGATCACCTTGTACTTCTGTGTCTTGCTCAGTGGTGGTCGGGCTCAGCCTCCTCACCTCGGCTGTGTCTCTGAGCACTGATCACCTTGTACTTCTGTGTCTTGCTCAGTGGTGGTCGGGCTCAGCCTCCTCACCTCGGCTGTGTCTCTGAGCACTGAACGCCTCGCATTTCCGGCCTCCGGGAGGCTGCAGCTCTGTAATATGACAGCTCTGGAGGATAATGGCTTCCTGGTCTTCCTATTAGCAACAAAGCAATAGATGGATCTGTGATCGCTTTGTATCTAATGTATCTAAGCCTTTCCTATGTGATACTCTGCAGAGCTTTGTATCTAAGCCTTTCCTATGTGATACTCTGCAGAGCTTTGCATCTAAGCCTTTCCTATGTGATACTCTGCAGAGCTTTGTATCTAATCCTTTCCTATGTGATACTCTGCAGAGCTTTGCATCTAATCCTTTCCTATGTGATACTCTGCAGAGCTTTGTATCTAATCCTTTCCTATGTGATACTCTGCAGAGCTTTGTATCTAAACCTTTCCTATATGATACTCTGCAGAGCTTTGTATCTAATCCTTTCCTATGTGATACTCTGCAGAGCTTTGCATCTAATCCTTTCCTATGTGATACTCTGCAGAGCTTTGTATCTAATCCTTTCCTATGTGATACTCTGCAGAGCTTTGTATCTAAACCTTTCCTATATGATACTTTTCAGAGCTTAGTATCTAAGCCTTTCCTATGTGATACTCTGCAGAGCTTTGTATCTAAGCCTTTCCTATGTGATACTCTCTGCAGAGCTTTGTATCTAAGCCTTTCCTATATGATACTCTGCAGAGCTTTGTATCTAAGCCTTTCCTATGTGATACTCCCTGTAGAGCTTTGTATCTAAGCCTTTCCTATATGATACTCTGCAGAGCTTTGTATCTAAGCCTTTCCTATGTGATACTCTCTGCAGAGTTTTGTATCTAAGCCTTTCTTTTGTGATACTCTCTGCAGAGCTTTGTATCTAATCCTTTCCTATATGATACTCTGCAGAGCTTTGTATCTAAGCCTTTCTTATGTGATACTCTCTGCAGAGCTTAGTATCTAAGCCTTTCCTATGTGATACTCTCTGCAGAGTTTTGTATCTAAGCCTTTCCTATATGATACTCTGTAGAGCTTTGTATCTAATCCTTTCCTATGTGATACTCTGCAGAGCTTTGTATCTAATCCTTTCCTATGTGATACTCTCTGCAGAGCTTTGTATCTAATCCTTTCCTATATGATACTCTGCAGAGCTTTGTATCTAAGCCTTTCCTATGTGATACTCTCTGCAGAGCTTTGTATCTAAGCCTTTCCTATGTGATACTCTGCAGAGCTTTGTATCTAATCCTTTCCTATGTGATACTCTCTGCAGAGCTTTGTATCTAATCCTTTCCTATGTCATACTCTGCAGAGCTTTGTATCTAATCCTTTCCTATGTGATTCTCTGCAGAGATTTGTATCTAAGCCTTTCCTATGTGATACTCTCTGCAGAGCTTTGTATCTAAGCCTCTCCTATGTGATACTTTGCTGAGCAGGGGTACTAAGCCTCTCAGTGGTTGTTGGGTTCAGTCTCCTCACCCTGGCCTTCTCTCTCAGCACTAAACTCCTTGTGCTTCTGTGTCTTGCTCAGTGGTGGTCGGGCTCAGCCTCCTTACCTTGGCCATATCTGTGAGCACTGATCACCTTGTCCTTCTGTGTCTTGCTCAGTGGTGGTCGGGCTCAGCCTCCTCACCTCGGCTGTGTCTCTGAGCACTGATCACCTTGTACTTCTGTGTATTGCTCAGTGGTGGTCGGGCTCAGCCTCCTCACCTCGGCTGTGTCTCTGAGCACTGATCACCTTGTACTTCTGTGTCTTGCTCAGTGGTGGTCGGGCTCAGCCTCCTCACCTCGGCTGTGTCTCTGAGCACTGAACGCCTTGTACTTACTTCTGTGTCTTGCTCAGTGGTGGTCGGGCTCAGCCTCCTCACCTCGGCTGTGTCTCTGAGCACTGAACACCTTGTACTTCTGTGTCTTGCTCAGTGGTGGTCGGGCTCAGCCTCCTCACCTCGGCTGTGTCTCTGAGCACTGATCACCTTGTACTTCTGTGTCTTGCTCAGTGGTGGTCGGGCTCAGCCTCCTTACCTTGGCCATATCTGTGAGCACTGATCACCTTGTCCTTCTGTGTCTTGCTCAGTGGTGGTAGGGCTCAGCCTCCTCACCTCGGCTGCGTCTCTGAGCACTGATCACCTTGTACTTCTATGTCTTGCTCAGTGGTGGTCAGGCTCAGCCTCCTCACCTCGGCTGTGTCTCTGAGCACTGAACACCTTGTACTTCTGTGTCTTGCTCAGTGGTGGTCGGGCTCAGCCTCCTCACCTCGGCTGTGTCTCTGAGCACTGAACACCTTGTACTTCTATGTCTTGCTCAGTGGTGGTCGGGCTCAGCCTCCTCACCTCGGCTGTGTCTCTGAGCACTGATCACCTTGTACTTCTGTGTCTTGCTCAGTGGTGGTCGGGCTCAGCCTCCTCACCTCGGCTGTGTCTCTGAGCACTGAACGCCTTGTACTTACTTCTGTGTCTTGCTCAGTGGTGGTCGGGCTCAGCCTCCTCACCTCGGCTGTGTCTCTGAGCACTGAACACCTTGTACTTCTATGTCTTGCTCAGTGGTGGTCGGGCTCAGCCTCCTCACCTCGGCTGTGTCTCTGAGCACTGAACACCTTGTACTTCTATGTCTTGCTCAGTGGTGGTCGGGCTCAGCCTCCTCACCTCGGCTGTGTCTCTGAGCACTGATCACCTTGTACTTCTGTGTCTTGCTCAGTGGTGGTCGGGCTCGGCCTCCTCACCTCGGCTGTGTCTCTGAGCACTGAACGCCTCGCATTTCCGGCCTCCGGGAGGCTGCAGCTCTGTAATATGACAGCTCTGGAGGATAATGGCTTCCTGGTCTTCCTATTAGCAACAAAGCAATAGATGGATCTGTGATCGCTTTGTATCTAATGTATCTAAGCCTTTCCTATGTGATACTCTGCAGAGCTTTGTATCTAAGCCTTTCCTATGTGATGCTCTCTGCAGAGCTTTGTATCTAATCCTTTCCTATGTGATACTCTGCAGAGCTTTGTATCTAAGCCTTTCCTTTGTGATACTCTCTGCAGAGCTTTGTATCTAATCCTTTCCTATGTGATACTCTGCAGAGCTTTGTATCTAAGCCTTTCCTATGTGATACTCTCTGCAGAGCTCTGTATCTAAGCCTTTCCTATGTAATACTCTGCAGAGCTTTGTATCTAAACCTTTCCAATGATATTCTGCAGAGCTTTGTATCTAAGCCTTTCCTATGTGATACTCTCTGTAGAGCTTTGTATCTAAGCCTTTCCTATGTGATACTCTCTGCAGAGCTTTGTATCTAAGCCTCTCCTATGTGATACTCTGCTGAGCAGGGGTACTAAGCCTCTCAGTGGTTGTTGGGTTCAGTCTCCTTACCCTTGCCATGTCTCTGAGCACTGAACACCTTGTACTTCTATGTCTTGCTCAGTGGTGGTCGGGCTTAGCCTCCTCATCTCGGCCGTGTCTCTGAGCACTGAACACCTTGTACTTCTGTGTCTTGCTCAGTGGTGGTCGGCCTCAGCCTCCTCACCTCGGCCATGTCTCTGAGCACTGATCACCTTGTACTTCTATGTCTTGCTCAGTGGTGGTCGGGCTCAGCCTCCTCACCTCGGCTGTGTCTCTGAGCACTGATCACCTTGTACTTCTGTGTCTTGCTCAGTGGTGGTCAGGCTCAGCCTCCTCACCTCGGCTGTGTCTCTGAGCACTGAACACCTTGTACTTCTGTGTCTTGCTCAGTGGTGGTCGGCCTCAGCCTCCTCACCTCGGCCATGTCTCTGAGCACTGATCACCTTGTACTTCTATGTCTTGCTCAGTGTTGGTCAGGCTCAGCCACCTCACTTCGGCCATGTCTCTGAGGACTGATCACCTTGTACTTCTGTGTCTTGCTCAGTGGTGGTCGGGCTCAGCCTCCTCACCTCGGCCATGTCTCTGAGCACTGATCACCTTGTACTTCTATGTCTTGCTCAGTGTTGGTCAGGCTCAGCCACCTCACTTCGGCCATGTCTCTGAGGACTGATCACCTTGTACTTCTATGTCTTGCTCAGTGGTGGTCGGGCTCAGCCTCCTCACCTCGGCTGCGTCTCTGAGCACTGATCAACTTTTACTTCTGTGTCTTGCTCAGTGGTGGTCGGGCTCAGCCTCCTCACCTCGGCTGTGTCTCTGAGCACTGAACGCCTTGTACTTCTGTGTCTTGCTCAGTGGTGGTCGGGCTCAGCCTCCTCACCTCGGCTGTGTCTCTGAGCACTGATCACCTTGTACTTCTGTGCCTTGCTCAGTGGTGGTTGGACTCAGCCTCCTCACCTCGGCTGCGTCTCTGAGCACTGATCAACTTTTACTTCTGTGTCTTGCTCAGTGGTGGTCGGGCTCAGCCTCCTCACCTCGGCTGTGTCTCTGAGCACTGAACGCCTTGTACTTCTGTGTCTTGCTCAGTGGTGGTCGGGCTCAGCCTCCTCACCTCGGCTGTGTCTCTGAGCACTGAACGCCTTGTACTTCTGTGTCTTGCTCAGTGGTGGTCGGGCTCAGCCTCCTCACCTCGGCTGTGTCTCTGAGCACTGAACACCTTGTACTTCTGTGTCTTGCTCAGTGGTGGTCGGGCTCAGCCTCCTCACCTCGGCTGTGTCTCTGAGCACTGATCACCTTGTACTTCTGTGTCTTGCTCAGTGGTGGTCGGGCTCAGCCTCCTCACCTCGGCTGTGTCTCTGAGCACTGAACGCCTTGTACTTCTGTGTCTTGCTCAGTGGTGGTCGGGCTCAGCCTCCTCACCTCGGCCGTGTCTCTGAGCACTGATCACCTTGTACTTCTGTGTCTTGCTCAGTGGTGGTCGGGCTCAGCCTCCTCACCTCGGCTGTGTCTCTGAGCACTGATCACCTTGTACTTCTGTGTCTTGCTCAGTGGTGGTCGGGCTCAGCCTCCTCACCTCGGCTGTGTCTCTGAGCACTGAACGCCTTGTACTTCTGTGTCTTGCTCAGTGGTGGTCGGGCTCGGCCTCCTCACCTCGGCTGTGTCTCTGAGCACTGAACGCCTCGCATTTCCGGCCTCCGGGAGGCTGCAGCTCTGTAATATGACAGCTCTGGAGGATAATGGCTTCCTGGTCTTCCTATTAGCAACAAAGCAATAGATGGATCTGTGATCGCTTTGTATCTAATGTATCTAAGCCTTTCCTATGTGATACTCTCTGCAGAGCTTTGTATCTAAGCCTTTCCTATGTGATACTCTGCAGAGCTTTGTATCTAAGCCTTTCCTATGTGATACTCTCTGCAGAGCTTTGTATCTAAGCCTTTCCTATGTGATACTCCCTGTAGAGCTTTGTATCTAAGCCTTTCGTATGTGATACTCTGCAGAGCTTTGTATCTAAGCCTTTCCTATGTGATACTCTGCAGAGCTTTGTATCTAATCTTTTCCTATGTGATACCTTCTGCAGAGCTTTGTATCTAATCCTTTCCTTTATGATACTCTGCAGAGCTTTGTATGTAAGCCTTTCCTATGTGATACTCTGCAGAGCTTTGTATCTAAGCCTTTCCTATGTGATACTCTGCAGAGCTTTGTATCTAAGCCTTTCCTATGTGATACTCCCTGTAGAGCTTTGTATCTAAGCCTTTCCTATGTGATACACTGCAGAGCTTTGTATCTAATCCTTTCCTATGTGATACTCTGCAGAGCTTTGTATCTAATCCTTTCCTATGTGATACTCTGCAGAGCTTTGTATCTAAGCCTTTCCTATATACTTTGCAGAGCTTAGTATCTAAGCCTTTCCTATGTGATACTCTGCAGAGCTTTGTATCTAATCCTTTCCTATGTGATACTCCCTGTAGAGTTTTGTATCTAAGCCTTTCCTATATGATACTCTGCAGAGCTTTGTATCTAAGCCTTTCCTATGTGATACTCCCTGTAGAGTTTTGTATCTAAGCCTTTCCTATATGATACTCTGCAGAGCTTTGTATCTAAGCCTTTCCTATATGATACTCTGCAGAGCTTAATATCTAAGCCTTTCCTATGTGATACTCTCTGCAGAGCTTTGTATCTAAGCCTTTCCTGTGTGATACTCTCTGCAGAGCTTTGTATCTAAGCCTTTCCTATATGATACTCTGCAGAGCTTTGTATCTAAGCCTTTCCTATGTGATACTCTCTGCAGAGCTTTGTATCTAAGCCTTTCCTATGTGATATTTTCTGCAGAGCTTTGTATCTAAGCCTTTCTTATGTGATACTCTCTGCAGAGCTTTGTATCTAAGCCTTTCCTATGTGATACTCTCTGCAGAGATTTGTATCTAAGCCTTTCCTATGTGATACTCTCTGCAGAGCTTTGTATCTAATCCTTTCCTATATGATACTCTGCAGAGCTTTGTATCTAAGCCTTTTCTATGTGATACTCCGCAGAGCTTTGTATCTAAGCCTTTCCTATGTGATACTCTCTGCAGAGCTTTGTATCTAATCCTTTCCTATGTGATACTCTGCAGAGCTTTGTATCTAAGCCTTTCCTATGTGATACTCTGCAGAGCTTTGTATCTAATCCTTTCCTATATGATACTCTGCAAATCTTTGTATCTAAGCCTTTCCTATGTGATACTCTCTGCAGAGCTTTGTATCTAAGCCTCTCCTATGTGATACTCTGCTGAGCAGGGATCTAAGCCTCTCAGTGGTTGTTGGGTCAGTCTCCTCACCCCGGCCTTCTCTCTCAGCACTAAACTCCTTGTACTTCTGTGTATTGCTCAGTGGTGGTCGGGCTCAGCCTCCTCACCTCGGCTGTATGTCTGAGCACTGAACGCCTTGTTCTTCTGTGTCTTGCTCAGTGGTTGTAGGGCTCAGCCTCCTCACCTCAGCCATGTCTCTGAGCAATGATCACCTTGTACTTCTATGTCTTGCTCAGTGGTGGTCGGGCTCGGCCTCCTCACCTCGGCTGTGTCTCTGAGCACTGAACGCCTTGTACTTCTGTGTCTTGCTCAGTGGTGGTCGGGCTCAGCCTCCTCACATCAGCCATATCTCTGAGCACTGATCACCTTGTACTTCTGTGTCTTGCTCAGTGGTGGTCGGGCTCAGCCTCCTCACCTCGGCCATGTCTCTGAGCACTGATCACCTTGTACTTCTGTGTCTTGCTCAGTGGTTGTAGGGCTCAGCCTCCTCACCTCGGCTGTGTCTCTGAGCACTGATCACCTTGTTCTTCTGTGTCTTGCTCAGTGGTGGTCGGGCTCAGCCTCCTCACCTCGGCTGTGTCTCTGAGCACTTATCACCTTGTACTTCTGTGTCTTGCTCACTGGTGGTCAGGCTCAGCCTCCTCACCTCGGCTGTGTCTCTGAGCACTGAACGCCTTGTACTTCTGTGTCTTGCTCAGTGGTGGTCGGGCTCAGCCTCCTCACCTCGGCTGTGTCTCTGAGCACTGATCACCTTGTACTTCTGTGTCTTGCTCAGTGGTTGTAGGGCTCAGCCTCCTCACCTCGGCTGTGTCTCTGAGCACTGATCACCTTGTTCTTCTGTGTCTTGCTCAGTGGTTGTAGGGCTCAGCCTCCTCACCTCGGCTGTTTCTCTGAGCACTGATCACCTTGTACTTCTGTGTCTTGCTCAGTGGTGGTCGGGCTCAGCCTCCTCACCTCGGCTGTGTCTCTGAGCACTGATCACCTTGTACTTCTGTGTCTTGCTCAGTGGTGGTCGGGCTCAGCCTCCTCACCTCGGCTGTATCTCTGAGCACTGAACGCCTTGTACTTCTATGTCTTGCTCAGTGGTGGTCGGGCTCAGCCTCCTCACCTCAGCCGTGTCTCTGAGCACTGAACGCCTTGTACTTCTGTGTCTTGCTCAGTGGTGGTAGGGCTCAGCCTCCTCACCTCGACCGTGTCTCTGAGCACTGATCACCTTGTTCTTCTGTGTCTTGCTCAGTGGTTGTAGGGCTCAGCCTCCTCACCTCAGCCATGTCTCTGAGCACTGATCACCTTGTACTTCTATGTCTTGCTCAGTGGTGGTCGGGCTCAGCCTCCTCACCTCGGCTGTGTCTCTGAGCACTGAACGCCTTGTACTTCTGTGTCTTGCTCAGTGGTGGTCGGGCTCAGCCTCCTCACCTCCGCCATATCTCTGAGCACTGATCACCTTGTACTTCTGTGTCTTGCTCAGTGGTTGTAGGGCTCAGCCTCCTCACCTCGACCGTGTCTCTGAGCACTGATCACCTTGTTCTTCTGTGTCTTGCTCAGTGGTTGTAGGGCTCAGCCTCCTCACCTCGGCTGTGTCTCTGAGCACTGATCACCTTGTACTTCTGTGTCTTGCTCAGTGGTGGTCGGGCTCAGCCTCCTCACCTCGGCTGTGTCTCTGAGCACTGATCACCTTGTACTTCTGTGTCTTGCTCAGTGGTGGTCGGGCTCAGCCTCCTCACCTCGGCTGTGTCTCTGAGCACTGATCACCTTGTACTTCTGTGTCTTGCTCAGTGGTGGTCGGGCTCAGCCTCCTCACCTCGGCTGTGTCTCTGAGCACTGAACGCCTTGTACTTCTATGTCTTGCTCAGTGGTGGTCGGGCTCAGCCTTCTCACCTCGGCTGTGTCTCTGAGCACTGATCACCTTGTACTTCTATGTCTTGCTCAGTGGTGGTCAGGCTCAGCCTCCTCACCTCGGCCGTGTCTCTGAGCACTGATCACCTTGTACTTCTGTGTCTTGCTCAGTGGTGGTTGGACTCAGCCTCCTCACCTCGGCTGTGTCTCTGAGCACTGAACGCCTTGTACTTCTGTGTCTTGCTCAGTGGTGGTCGGGCTCAGCCTCCTCACCTCGGCTGTGTCTCTGAGCACTGAACGCCTTGTACTTCTGTGTCTTGCTCAGTGGTGGTCGGGCTCAGCCTCCTCACCTCGGCTGTGTCTCTGAGCACTGATCACCTTGTACTTCTGTGTCTTGCTCAGTGGTGGTCGGGCTCGGCCTCCTCACCTCGGCTGTGTCTCTGAGCACTGAACGCCTCGCATTTCCGGCCTCCGGGAGGCTGCAGCTCTGTAATATGACAGCTCTGGAGGATAATGGCTTCCTGGTCTTCCTATTAGCAACAAAGCAATAGATGGATCTGTGATCGCTTTGTATCTAATGTATCTAAGCCTTTCCTATGTGATACTCTGCAGAGCTTTGTATCTAAGCCTTTCCTATGTGATGCTCTCTGCAGAGCTTTGTATCTAAGCCTTTCCTGTGTGATACTCTCTGCAGAGCTTTGTATCTAAGCCTTTCCTATGTGATACTCTCTGCAGAGCTTTGTATCTAAGCCTTTCCTATGTGATACTCTCAGAGCTTTGTATCTAATCCTTTCCTATATGATACTCTGCAGAGCTTTGTATCTAAGCCTTTTCTATGTGATACTCCGCAGAGCTTTGTATCTAAGCCTTTCCTATGTGATACTCCCTGTAGAGCTTTGTATCTAAGCCTTTCCTATGTGATACTCTGCAGAGCTTTGTATCTAAGCCTTTCCTATGTTATACACTCTCAGAGCTTTGTATCTAATCCTTTCCTATATGATACTCTGCAGAGCTTTGTATCTAAGCCTTTTCTATGTGATACTCCGCAGAGCTTTGTATCTAAGCCTTTCCTATGTGATACTCTCTGCAGAGCTTTGTATCTAAGCCTTTCCTATGTGATACTCTGCAGAGCTTTGTATCTAAGCCTTTCCTATGTGATACTCTGCAGAGCTTTGTATCTAAGCCTTTCCTATATGATACTCTCTGCAGAGCTTTGTATCTAAGTCTTTCCTATATGATACTCTCTGCGGAGCTTTGTATCTAAGCCTTTCCTATATGATACTCTCTGCAGAGCTTTGTATCTAAGTCTTTCCTATGTGATACTCTCTGCAGAGCTTTGTATCTAAGCCTTTCCTATGTGATACTCTGCAGAGCTTTGTATCTAAGCCTTTCCTATGTAATACTCTCTGCAGAGCTTTGTATCTAAGCCTTTCCTATGTGATACTCTGCAGAGCTTTGTATCTAAGCCTTTCCTATGTGATACTCTCTGCAGAGCTTTGTATCTAAGCCTTTCCTATATGATACTCTGCAGAGCTTTGTATCTAAGCCTTTCCTATGTGATACTCTGCAGAGCTTTGTATCTAAGCCTTTCCTATGTGATACTCTGCAGAGCTTTGTATCTAAGCCTTTCCTATATGATACTCTGCAGAGCTTTGTATCTAAGCCTTTCCTATGTGATACTCTGCAGAGATTTGTATCTAAGCCTTTCCTATATGATACTCTGCAGAGCTTTGTATCTAAGCCTTTCCTATGTGATACTCTCTGCAGAGATTTGTATCTAAGCCTTTCCTATGTGATACTCTCTGCAGAGTTTTGTATCTAAGCCTTTCCTTTGTGATACTCTCTGCAGAGCTTTGTATCTAATCCTTTCCTATGTGATACTCTGCAGAGCTTTGTATCTAAGCCTTTCCTATGTGATACACTCTCAGAGCTTTGTATCTAATCCTTTCCTATATGATACTCTGCAGAGCTTTGTATCTAAGCCTTTTCTATGTGATACTCCGCAGAGCTTTGTATCTAAGCCTTTCCTATGTGATACTCTCTGCAGAGCTTTGTATCTAATCCTTTCCTATGTGATACTCTGCAGAGCTTTGTATCTAAGCCTTTCCTATGTGATACTCTGCAGAGCTTTGTATCTAAGTTTTTCCTATGTGATACTCTCTGCAGAGCTTTGTATCTAAGTCTTTCCTATGTGATACTCTCTGTACAGCTTTGTATCTAAGCCTTTCCTATGTGATACTCTCTGCAGAGCTTTGTATCTAAGCCTTTCCTATGTGATACTCTCTGCAGAGCTTTGTATCTAAGCCTTTCCTATGTAATACTCTGCAGAGCTTTGTATCTAATCCTTTCCTATATGATACTCTGCAGAGCTTTGTATCTAAGCCTTTCCTATGTGATACTCTCTGCAGAGCTTTGTATCTAAGCCTTTCCTATGTGATACTCTGCAGAGCTTTGTATCTAAGCCTTTCCTGTGTGATACTCTCTGCAGAGCTTTGTATCTAAGCCTTTCCTATGTGATACTCTGCAGAGCTTTGTATCTAAGCCTTTCCTATGTGATTCTCTGCAGAGCTTTGTATCTAAGCCTTTCCTATGTGATACTCTCTGCAGAGCTTTGTATCTAAGCCTTTCCTATGTGATACTCTCTGCAGAGCTTTGTATCTAAGCCTTTCCTATGCGATACTCTCTGCAGAGCTTTGTATCTAAGCCTTTCCTATGTGATACTTTGCAGAGCTTTGTATCTAAGCCTTTCCTATGTGATACTCTGCACAGCTTTGTATCTAATCCTTTCCTATATGATACTCTGCAGAGCTTTGTATCTAATCCTTTCCTATGTGATACTCCCTGCAGAGCTTTGTATCTAAGCCTTTCCTATGTGATACTCTCTGCAGAGCTTTGTATCTAAGCCTTTCCTATGTGATACTCTCTGCAGAGCTTTGTATCTAAGTTTTTCCTATGTGATACTCTCTGCAGAGCTTTGTATCTAAGCCTTTCCTATGTCATACTCTGCAGAGCTTTGTATCTAAGCCTTTCCTATGTGATACTCCCTGTAGAGCTTTGTATCTAAGCCTTTCCTATGTGATACTCTGCAGAGCTTTGCATCTAATCCTTTCCTATATGATACTCTGCAGAGCTTTGTATCTAATCCTTTCCTATGTGATACTCTGCAGAGCTTTGTATCTAAGACTTTCCTATGTGATACTCTGCAGAGCTTTGTATCTAATCCTTTCCTATGTGATACCTTCTGCAGAGCTTTGTATCTAATCCTTTCCTATATGATACTCTGCAGAGCTTTGTATCTAATCCTTTCCTATGTGATACTCTGCAGAGCTTTGTATCTAATCCTTTCCTATGTGATACTCTGCAGAGCTTTGTATCTAAGCCTTTCCCATGTGATACTCTCTGCAGAGCTTTGTATCTAAGCCTCTCCTATGTGATACTTTGCTGAGCAGGGGTACTAAGCCTCTCAGTGGTTGTTGGGTCAGTCTCCTCACAAAAAAAAAAAAAAAATCAACCATTGGGGCTCACAATCTAAAGTCCCTATCAGTATGTTTTTGGAGTGTGGGAGGAAACCGGAGGAAACCCCCGCAAACACGGGGAGAACATACAAACTCCTTGCAGATGTTGTCCTTGGTGGGATTCGAACCCAGGACCCCAGCGCTGCAAGGCTGCAGTGCTATCCACTGAGCCACCGTGCCGCCCCCTCACCCCGGCCTTCTCTCTCAGCACTAAACTCCTTGTACTTCTGTGTCTTGCTCAGTGGTGGTCGGGCTCAGCCTTCTCACCTCGGCTGTGTCTCTGAGCACTGAACGCCTTGTACTTCTATGTCTTGCTCAGTGGTGGTCGGGCTCAGCCTCCTCACCTCGGCTGTGTCTCTGAGCACAGAACACCTTGTACTTCTATGTCTTGCTCAGTGGTGGTCGGGCTCAGCCTCCTCACCTCGGCCATGTTTCTGAGCACTGATCACCTTGTACTTCTATGTCTTGCTCAGTGGTGGTCGGGCTCAGCCTCCTCACCTCGGCCATGTTTCTGAGCACTGATCACCTTGTACTTCTGTGTCTTGCTCAGTGGTGGTCGGGCTCAGCCTCCTCACCTCGGCTGTGTCTCTGAGCACTGAACACCTTGTACTTCTGTGTCTTGCTCAGTGGTGGTCAGGCTCAGCCTCCTCACCTCGGCTGTGTCTCTGAGCACTGATCACCTTGTACTTCTGTGTATTGCTCAGTGGTGGTCGGGCTCAGCCTCCTCACCTCGGCTGTGTCTCTGAGCACTGAACGCCTTGTACTTCTATGTCTTGCTCAGTGGTGGTCGGGCTCAGCCTCCTCACCTCGGCTGTGTCTCTGAGCACTGATCACCTTGTACTTCTGTATCTTGCTCAGTGGTGGTCGGGCTCAGCCTCCTCACCTCGGCTGTGTCTCTGAGCACTGATCGCCTTGTACTTCTGTATCTTGCTCAGTGGTGGTCGGGCTCAGCCTCCTCACCTCGGCTGTGTCTCTGAGCACTGATCACCTTGTACTTCTGTGTCTTGCTCAGTGGTGGTCGGGCTCAGCCTCCTCACCTCGGCTGTGTCTCTGAGCACTGAACGCCTTGTACTTCTATGTCTTGCTCAGTGGTGGTCGGGCTCAGCCTCCTCACCTCGGCTGTGTCTCTGAGCACTGATCACCTTGTACTTCTGTATCTTGCTCAGTGGTGGTCGGGCTCAGCCTCCTCACCTCGGCTGTGTCTCTGAGCACTGATCGCCTTGTACTTCTGTATCTTGCTCAGTGGTGGTCGGGCTCAGCCTCCTCACCTCGGCTGTGTCTCTGAGCACTGATCACCTTGTACTTCTGTGTCTTGCTCAGTGGTGGTCGGGCTCAGCCTCCTCACCTCGGCTGTGTCTCTGAGCACTGAACGCCTTGTACTTCTATGTCTTGCTCAGTGGTGGTCGGGCTCAGCCTCCTCACCTCGGCTGTGTCTCTGAGCACTGATCACCTTGTACTTCTGTGTCTTGCTCAGTGGTGGTCGGGCTCAGCCTCCTCACCTCGGCTGTGTCTCTGAGCACTGATCACCTTGTACTTCTGTGTCTTGCTCAGTGGTGGTCGGGCTCGGCCTCCTCACCTCGGCTGTGTCTCTGAGCACTGAACGCCTTGTACTTCTGTGTCTTGCTCAGTGGTGGTCGGGCTCAGCCTCCTCACCTCGGCTGTGTCTCTGAGCACTGAACGCCTTGTACTTCTGTATCTTGCTCAGTGGTGGTCGGGCTCGGCCTCCTCACCTCGGCTGTGTCTCTGAGCACTGAACGCCTTGTACTTCTGTGTCTTGCTCAGTGGTGGTCGGGCTCGGCCTCCTCACCTCGGCTGTGTCTCTGAGCACTGAACGCCTTGTACTTCTGTGTCTTGCTCAGTGGTGGTCGGGCTCAGCCTCCTCACCTCGGCTGTGTCTCTGAGCACTGAACGCCTTGTACTTCTGTATCTTGCTCAGTGGTGGTCGGGCTCAGCCTCCTCACCTCGGCTGTGTCTCTGAGCACTGATCGCCTTATACTTCTGTATCTTGCTCAGTGGTGGTCGGGCTCAGCCTCCTCACCTCGGCTGTGTCTCTGAGCACTGATCACCTTGTACTTCTGTGTCTTGCTCAGTGGTGGTCGGGCTCAGCCTCCTCACCTCGGCTGTGTCTCTGAGCACTGAACGCCTCGCATTTCCGGCCTCCGGGAGGCTGCAGCTCTGTAATATGACAGCTCTGGAGGATAATGGCTTCCTGGTCTTCCTATTAGCAACAAAGCAATAGATGGATCTGTGATCGCTTTGTATCTAATGTATCTAATTCTTTCCTATGTGATACTCTGCAGAGCTTTGTATCTAAGCCTTTCCTATGTGATGCTCTCTGCAGAGCTTTGTATCTAAGCCTTTCCTATGTGATACTCTGCAGAGCTTTGTATCTAAGCCTTTCCTGTGTGATACTCTCTGCAGAGCTTTGTATCTAAGCCTTTCCTATGTGATACTCTGCAGAGCTTTGTATCTAAGCCTTTCCTATGTGATACCTTCTGCAGAGCTTTGTATCGAAGCCTTTCCTATGTGATACTCTGCAGAGCTTAGTATCTAATCCTTTCCTATGTGATACTCTGCAGAGCTTTGTATCTAATCCTTTCCTATGTGATACTCTGCAGAGCTTTGTATCTAAGCCTTTCCTGTGTGATACTCTCTGCTGAGCTTTGTATCTAAGCCTTTCCTATGTGATACTCTGCAGAGCTTTGTATCTAATCCTTTCCTATGTGATACCTTCTGCAGAGCTTAGTATCTAATCCTTTCCTATGTGATACTCTGCAGAGCTTTGTATCTAATCCTTTCCTATGTGATACTCTGCAGAGCTTTGTATCTAAGCCTTTCCTGTGTGATACTCTCTCCTGAGCTTTGTATCTAAGCCTTTCCTATGTGATACTCTGCAGAGCTTAGTATCTAATCCTTTCCTGTGTGATACTCTCTGCAGAGCTTTGTATCTAAGCCTTTCCTATGTGATACGCTGCAGAGCTTTGTATCTAATCCTTTCCTATGTGATACTCTGCAGAGCTTTGTATCTAAGCCTTTCCTATGTGATACTCTGCAGAGCTTTGTATCTAAGCCTTTCCTATGTGATACTCTCTGCAGAGCTTTGTATCTAAGCCTTTCCTATGTGATACTCTGCAGAGCTTTGTATCTAAGCCTTTCCTATGTGATTCTCTGCAGAGCTTTGTATCTAGGCCTTTCCTATGTGATACTCTCTGCAGAGCTTTGTATCTAAGCCTTTCCTATGTGATACTCTCTGCAGAGCTTTGTATCTAAGCCTTTCCTATGTGATACTCTGCAGAGCTTTGTATCTAAGCCTTTCCTATGTGATTCTCTGCAGAGCTTTGTATCTAAGCCTTTCCTATGTGATACTCTGCAGAGCTTTGTATCTAAGCCTTTCCTATGTGATACTCTCTGCAGAGCTTTGTATCTAAGCCTTTCCTATGTGATACTCTCTGCAGAGCTTTGTATCTAAGCCTTTCCTATGTGATACTCTGCAGAGCTTTGTATCTAAGCCTTTCCTATGTGATTCTCTGCAGAGCTTTGTATCTAAGCCTTTCCTATGTGATACTCTGCAGAGCTTTGTATCTAAGCCTTTCCTATGTGATACTCTCTGCAGAGCTTTGTATCTAAGCCTTTCCTATGTGATTCTCTGCAGAGCTTTGTATCTAGGCCTTTCCTATGTGATACTCTGCAGAGCTTTGTATCTAAGCCTTTCCTATGTGATACTCTGCACAGCTTTGTATCTAAGCTTTTCCTATGTGATACTCTCTGCAGAGCTTTGTAGCTAAGCCTTTCCTGTGTGATACTCTGCAGAGCTTTGTATCTAAGCCTTTCCTATATGATACTTTGCAGAGCTTAGTATCTAAGCATTTCCTATGTGATACTCTGCAGAGCTTTGTATCTAATCCTTTCCTATGTGATACTCCCTGCAGAGCTTTGTATCTAAGCCTTTCCTATGTGATACTCTCTGCAGAGCTTTGTATCTAAGCCTTTCCTATGTGATACTCTCTGCAGAGCTTTGTATCTAAGTTTTTCCTATGTGATACTCTCTGCAGAGCTTTGTATCTAAGCCTTTCCTATGTCATACTCTGCAGAGCTTTGTATCTAAGCCTTTCCTATGTGATACTCCCTGTAGAGCTTTGTATCTAAGCCTTTCCTATGTGATACTCTGCAGAGCTTTGCATCTAATCCTTTCCTATATGATACTCTGCAGAGCTTTGTATCTAAGACTTTCCTATGTGATACTCTGCAGAGCTTTGTATCTAATCCTTTCCTATGTGATACCTTCTGCAGAGCTTTGTATCTAATCCTTTCCTATGTGATACTCTGCAGAGCTTTGTATCTAAGCCTTTCCTATATGATACTCTGCAGAGCTTTGTATCTAAGCCTTTCCCATGTGATACTCTCTGCAGAGCTTTGTATCTAAGCCTCTCCTATGTGATACTTTGCTGAGCAGGGGTACTAAGCCTCTCAGTGGTTGTTGGGTCAGTCTCCTCACCCCGGCCTTCTCTCTCAGCACTAAACTCCTTGTACTTCTGTGTCTTGCTCAGTGGTGGTCGGGCTCAGCCTTCTCACCTCGGCTGTGTCTCTGAGCACTGAACGCCTTGTACTTCTATGTCTTGCTCAGTGGTGGTCGGGCTCAGCCTCCTCACCTCGGCTGTGTCTCTGAGCACAGAACACCTTGTACTTCTATGTCTTGCTCAGTGGTGGTCGGGCTCAGCCTCCTCACCTCGGCCATGTTTCTGAGCACTGATCACCTTGTACTTCTATGTCTTGCTCAGTGGTGGTCGGGCTCAGCCTCCTCACCTCGGCCATGTTTCTGAGCACTGATCACCTTGTACTTCTGTGTCTTGCTCAGTGGTGGTCGGGCTCAGCCTCCTCACCTCGGCTGTGTCTCTGAGCACTGAACACCTTGTACTTCTGTGTCTTGCTCAGTGGTGGTCAGGCTCAGCCTCCTCACCTCGGCTGTGTCTCTGAGCATTGATCACCTTGTACTTCTGTGTATTGCTCAGTGGTGGTCGGGCTCAGCCTCCTCACCTCGGCTGTGTCTCTGAGCACTGAACGCCTTGTACTTCTATGTCTTGCTCAGTGGTGGTCGGGCTCAGCCTCCTCACCTCGGCTGTGTCTCTGAGCACTGATCACCTTGTACTTCTGTGTCTTGCTCAGTGGTGGTCGGGCTCAGCCTCCTCACCTCGGCTGTGTCTCTGAGCACTGATCACCTTGTACTTCTGTGTCTTGCTCAGTGGTGGTCGGGCTCGGCCTCCTCACCTCGGCTGTGTCTCTGAGCACTGAACGCCTTGTACTTCTGTGTCTTGCTCAGTGGTGGTCGGGCTCAGCCTCCTCACCTCGGCTGTGTCTCTGAGCACTGAACGCCTTGTACTTCTGTATCTTGCTCAGTGGTGGTCGGGCTCGGCCTCCTCACCTCGGCTGTGTCTCTGAGCACTGAACGCCTTGTACTTCTGTGTCTTGCTCAGTGGTGGTCGGGCTCGGCCTCCTCACCTCGGCTGTGTCTCTGAGCACTGAACGCCTTGTACTTCTGTGTCTTGCTCAGTGGTGGTCGGGCTCAGCCTCCTCACCTCGGCTGTGTCTCTGAGCACTGAACGCCTTGTACTTCTGTATCTTGCTCAGTGGTGGTCGGGCTCAGCCTCCTCACCTCGGCTGTGTCTCTGAGCACTGATCGCCTTGTACTTCTGTATCTTGCTCAGTGGTGGTCGGGCTCAGCCTCCTCACCTCGGCTGTGTCTCTGAGCACTGATCACCTTGTACTTCTGTGTCTTGCTCAGTGGTGGTCGGGCTCAGCCTCCTCACCTCGGCTGTGTCTCTGAGCACTGAACGCCTCGCATTTCCGGCCTCCGGGAGGCTGCAGCTCTGTAATATGACAGCTCTGGAGGATAATGGCTTCCTGGTCTTCCTATTAGCAACAAAGCAATAGATGGATCTGTGATCGCTTTGTATCTAATGTATCTAATTCTTTCCTATGTGATACTCTGCAGAGCTTTGTATCTAAGCCTTTCCTATGTGATGCTCTCTGCAGAGCTTTGTATCTAAGCCTTTCCTATGTGATACTCTGCAGAGCTTTGTATCTAAGCCTTTCCTGTGTGATACTCTCTGCAGAGCTTTGTATCTAAGCCTTTCCTATGTGATACTCTGCAGAGCTTTGTATCTAAGCCTTTCCTATGTGATACCTTCTGCAGAGCTTTGTATCGAAGCCTTTCCTATGTGATACTCTGCAGAGCTTAGTATCTAATCCTTTCCTATGTGATACTCTGCAGAGCTTTGTATCTAATCCTTTCCTATGTGATACTCTGCAGAGCTTTGTATCTAAGCCTTTCCTGTGTGATACTCTCTGCTGAGCTTTGTATCTAAGCCTTTCCTATGTGATACTCTGCAGAGCTTTGTATCTAATCCTTTCCTATGTGATACCTTCTGCAGAGCTTAGTATCTAATCCTTTCCTATGTGATACTCTGCAGAGCTTTGTATCTAATCCTTTCCTATGTGATACTCTGCAGAGCTTTGTATCTAAGCCTTTCCTGTGTGATACTCTCTCCTGAGCTTTGTATCTAAGCCTTTCCTATGTGATACTCTGCAGAGCTTTGTATCTAATCCTTTCGTATGTGATACCTTCTGCAGAGCTTTGTATCTAATCCTTTCCTATGTGATACTCTGCAGAGCTTAGTATCTAATCCTTTCCTGTGTGATACTCTCTGCAGAGCTTTGTATCTAAGCCTTTCCTATGTGATACGCTGCAGAGCTTTGTATCTAATCCTTTCCTATGTGATACTCTGCAGAGCTTTGTATCTAAGCCTTTCCTATGTGATACTCTGCAGAGCTTTGTATCTAAGCCTTTCCTATGTGATACTCTGCAGAGCTTTGTATCTAAGCCTTTCCTATGTGATACTCTCTGCAGAGCTTTGTATCTAAGCCTTTCCTATGTGATACTCTGCAGAGCTTTGTATCTAAGCCTTTCCTATGTGATTCTCTGCAGAGCTTTGTATCTAGGCCTTTCCTATGTGATACTCTCTGCAGAGCTTTGTATCTAAGCCTTTCCTATGTGATACTCTCTGCAGAGCTTTGTATCTAAGCCTTTCCTATGTGATACTCTGCAGAGCTTTGTATCTAAGCCTTTCCTATGTGATTCTCTGCAGAGCTTTGTATCTAAGCCTTTCCTATGTGATACTCTGCAGAGCTTTGTATCTAAGCCTTTCCTATGTGATACTCTCTGCAGAGCTTTGTATCTAAGCCTTTCCTATGTGATTCTCTGCAGAGCTTTGTATCTAAGCTTTTCCTATGTGATACTCTGCAGAGCTTTGTATCTAAGCTTTTCCTATGTGATACTCTGCTGAGCTTTGTATCTAATCCTTTCCTATGTGATACTCTCTGCAGAGCTTTGTATCTAATCCTTTCCTATATGATACTCTGCAGAGCTTTGTATCTAAGCCTCTCCTATGTGATACTCTGCAGAGCTTTGTATCTAAGCCTTTTCTATGTGATACTCTGCAGAGCTGTGTATCTCAGCCTTTTCTGTGATACTTAATAGCCTTTAGTCATCTCTGTTTTTCGGTTGCAGCTGAAGAGGAGGAATCGGGGAGAACGAGCCCCGGCCCAGGTAACGGAAGAGAAGGTGAGTGACCGAGCGCGGGGGGCTGCGTTATTAACCCTTTCTTTATTCATTATCGGGTACAGTCGGCCCCTTCCCGGGGACACGGCTCGTGTTGTTTGGATTTTTGCCCCTCTAATCCATTTTTCTCTGAGATAAGCGGTACTAGTGGCCTCTGGCAGCCCCCCAGCCTCCTGATGGCCATGCTTATTGGGTCACATCCTTGAATCTTTGGGTTTATGGGGTCTTAGCCTTGAATCTTGGGGTTTATGGGGTCTTAGCCTTGAATCTTGGGGTTTATGGGGTCACATCCTTGAACTTTGGGGTTTATGGGGTTACATCCCTGAATCTTTGGGTTTATGGGGTCACCTCCTTGAACCTTATGGTTTATGGGCTCATATCCTTGAACCTTGCAGTAAATGGCCTCACCTCCTTGAACCTTTGGGTTTCTGGGGTCACATCCTTGAATCTTGGGGTTTATTGGGTCACATCCTTGAACCTTAGGGTTTATGGTGTCACTTCCTTGAATCTCGGGGTTTATTGGGTCACATCCTTAAATCTTGGGGTTTATGAGGTCATATCCTTGAATCTTGGGATTTATAAGGTTACCTCCTTGAATCTTGGGATTTATGGGGACACCTCCTTGAATCTTGGGGTTTATGGGGACACCTCCTTGAACACTTCCCTCTGAGGGCTGGTGTCCCTGGGGAGGATGGGTTGGCAGACCTCTCTAGGACGGTTGCGGCCTGCACACTCTCGGGCCTCCATGCTCTCGGGCCTGCACGCTCTCGGGCCTGCACGCTCTCGGCCCTGCACGCTCTCGGGCCTGCACGCTCTCGGGCCTGCACGCTCTCGGGCCTGCACGCTCTCGGGCCTTGTCACAAACCACCGGGGGGGTCACTCAGAAATCCCCCGCGCTGGCTACCAGTACGTCACAATCGGGGGGTAACAAGTGGGGGTCACCCCTCCTTTATACCTCCCGACCGACAGACAGAGCACGTGACGCGCTCTCTAGCGCCCCTCTTATAGTCAGGCCAATTATGGAATTGCCCGACAATAAGCAAGGAGGCCGCTATACTACTTATGCCGATTATTGAAGGGTCCCCGGTGAGAGTAAGGTATATATTCCCCCGACCTCCGCGGGCGGAATATATAATATCTTCCCGAATCTCACTGGCCTCCCCACAATAATCCTTGGCACAACTCGCTGCCACCAACCGCTTCACGGTAACTATTAGCCGAACACACAGACGTGGGATTCAAGATCGAGATAACAGAACAGCCCAAGATTAATTATATAATTTAATCGCCTAAAGCACACTAGAAACTACAATATATACAATAGGGAATCTACAGAATATACATATGTCAGAGTACAGTTACAATCAAAGCATGTTTTACAAACAGGTATGCAATTCAATCAGTTACCTTGTGCGTCTGGCCACAGGGGGGCGCTGTAGACCAGGTTTCCAGGAACTCCCACAGATGTTTCCTACACGTGCCCCCAGCGAGAAGAACCTTGGAAAATGGCCGAAGTAGGGTTATCAACCTGGGCAGATCCAGGTCCCCTCCTACCTTAGTGACCTCACAGGGAAGCACTGCCACTCCCCCTGCATGGATCAGAATTATCCAGCAAAGGGGATTTTGGCTATAACTTTGCCTGGGAGCGTCGTAGGCAGACGCCAATGCTCTCATTGTGACAGTTATGAATTTAGCTACAGAACGAGGGGACTCATGACCTGTCTACGAGTTCCCATATGGCTGATATCACGCCTGGGGCATTTCCCAATGTCCTGCTCCCATAAAAAGGGGGTGCCGGCATCGTCCACATGCGGAGACACCATTTTTATGGTTGCCATATTTATCGGAAATATGGCTTGCGAGATATGAACCATTTTTTACTGGAGTCGTTCTGTCTGGCTATTTCCAGAGCCTTGCTAATTAGATAGCAGCTCCTACTACAGGGTGACGGCAGGGAGTCATCCTGTGTCCATTGTCCCAAAGCCACCTAATTTCCATATCACAGGACATGGCCATGGAGTTTGTTGCTAAACCAGTTGTGTGGGGGAAAGGGGGGTTGACACCAGGAGAGGGCTTCCTGACATACTTGAATATCATGATTTATCGTCATCTCTCCGGATTTACTTCACACCTCCCCCCTTTTGAGGGCGCTAGGGGGCAGCACACTCCGGTGTTCCCCCGTGCGCCCGTCCGCGACCTCTCCTTGTCGGGACAGCCCGTCTGCGTTACCGTGGTCACGGCCCCTTTTGTGGCGAATGGTGAAGTTGTATTGCTGGAGCGCAAGGCTCCATCGCAACAATCGCCCATTCGTCCCAGAGACGGTGTGCAACCAGCTGAGGGGATTGTGGTCCGTCTCCACGATGAAGTGGCGCCCGTATAGATAGGGTTGCAGACGCTGCAGGGCCCACACTATGGCCAGGCACTCCTTCTCCATTGTAGAATAGGCCACTTCCCTTGGCAACAGCTTCCTGCTCAGGTACAAGACTGGGTGCTCTTGGCTCGCAGAGTCCACCTGGCTGAGCACCGCACCGAGGCCGAAGTCACTGGCGTCGGTCTGTACTACAAACGGCCGCGTGAAGTCGGCTGCCTGTAGCACGGGCGGGCTGGACAGGGCGTCCTTTAGGGCCTGGAAGGCTGTCTCGCAGTCCACTGTCCAATCGACTGCAGAGGGCAGCTTCTTCTTGGTGAGGTCCGTCAAGGGCTTTGCCAGGCTACTATAGCATGGAACAAACCTCCTATAGTACCCAGCGGTCCCCAAGAAGGACATCACCTGCTTCTTGGTCCTGGGGGTGGGCCAGGATGCGATGGCCTCCACTTTCTCAGGCTCGGGCTTCAGTGTTCTCCCACCTACCCGGTGACCGAGGTACTGGACCTCGCTCATGGCCAGCTGACACTTTCCCGGCTTGATGGTCAAACCTGCCCGGTGGATCCGCCTGAGCACCTGTGCTAGATGCTCTAGGTGGTCCTCCCAGGTGGGACTGAAGACGGCAATGTCATCCAGGTACGCGGCCGCGTACCCTTCAAGTCCCTTGAGCAGGGTGTTGACCATCCGCTGGAAAGTGGCAGGGGCATTCCTCATCCCGAATGGCATCACCGTGGACTCGTACAGTCCAAATGGGGTAATAAAGGCAGAGCGTTCCCTGGCCTTGCGAGTCAGGGGGATCTGCCAATATCCCCGGCTCAGATCCATGATGGTCAGGTACTGAGCCCCGGCCAACTGATCGAGCAGGTCATCGATGCGTGGCATTGGGTACGCATCGGCGACCGTGACAGCATTGAGCCCCCTGTAGTCCACGCAGAACCGAGTGGTTCGGTCCTTCTTAGGGACGAGGACTACAGGCGAGGCCCAAGCGCTGTTGGATGCCTGGATCACCCCCAGCTTCAGCATCTCGTCAATCTCCTGGCGCATGTGTTGCTGCACCTCCAGGGAGACCCGATATGCTGAACGCCGGATCGGGGGATGATCCCCAGTGTCCACGTGATGGACAGCCAAGTCAGTCCTTCCGGGCTGGTTGGTAAACAACCCCCGGAAGGGGTGTAGGGTGGCCCACAGCTGGGACCGTTGGTCCTCCAAGAGCTGGTGGCCAACCTCTACATCCTCAATGGATCCGCCTGCCCTAACCTGGGCTAGCATATCCAAGAGGGTTTCCGCTTCTCCCTCCTCGGGCAGGTTGCACACGGGGAGCGCACATGCCTCCCGCTCATGATGTGCCTTCATCATGTTCACATGGAAGGGCTTCCGCCTTCCACGGGCAGGGTCCAGGGTGACCAGGTACGTCACAGGGTTGAGCTGCTGGTACACGAGGTATGGGCCTTCCCAGGCTGCCTGAAGCTTGTCCTGTGGTACGGGGACCAGTACCCACACCTTTTGACCCACTTGGTAGGTCCTCTCACAAGCGTTCTGGTCGTACCAACGCTTCTGATCGGCCTGGGCTTGAGCCATATTGTCGTGTACCAGTTGCGTCAAGGCCTGCATTTTGTCCCGGAAGCGCATGACATACTCGATGACCGACACTCCAGGGGTGGCCAAATCCCCTTCCCAAGCCTCTTTCACCAGAGCCAGGGGGCCCCGCACACGTCGCCCGTACAGGAGCTCAAACGGTGAGAATCCTGTTGAGGCCTGTGGAACCTCCCGGTAAGCAAATAACAGGTGTGGGAGATACCGCTCCCAGTCACGCCCATGGGAGTCGACCAACATCTTAAGCATCTGCTTCAAGGTGCCATTAAACCGCTCGCACAGGCCATTAGTCTGTGGATGGTACGGGCTGGCCACCAGATGTCGCACCTGGACTTGCTTACAGAGGGCCTCCATCAGCTGGGACATGAATTGGGTCCCCTGGTCAGTGAGCATTTCCTGGGGAAAACCCACTCGGGAGAAAATCTCCAGCAATGCGGTGGCCACCTTGTCAGCCCGAATGGACGACAAGGCCACTGCTTCTGGGTACCGGGTGGCATAGTCCACTACCGTCAGTATGAAGCGTTTCCCGGAGCTGCTGGGGATGGCCAGCGGGCCGACCAGATCCACAGCCACCCTCCTGAAAGGCTCATCGATGATTGGCAGAGATACCAGTGGGGCTTTGGGGCGTGGCCCCGCCTTCCCCACTCTCTGACAGGTTTCACACGAACGGCAGTAGGCAGCCACATCGGCCCCCATTTTTGGCCAGTAGAAATGCTGGTTTAACCTGGCCTTGGTCTTAGCGATCCCTAGGTGTCCGGCCATCGGAATCTCATGTGCGATCCGCAACAACTCCGTCCGGAACGGATAGGGTACCACCAACTGTCGGTCCCTGGGCCACGCCTCCGGTGAACCCTGCTGGACCGTGGCCCGGTACAGCCGTCCTTGGTCCCAGACCACTCGCTCCGGGTCCGAGTCCGAGGGAGGCTGTGCCGCCTGCTCCTTTAGAGCTTTCAGGCTGTCGTCAGCTTCTAACGCTGCCTGAAACTCCTGACTAGATGTGGCCAGAATCGACGAGACTGTCACATCTTCAGTCAGTACCCCGGGACCTGTGTCCTGGCCTCCACCTGACTCGGCTGCCACTTGGTCAGAAGGGGAAGAGCTATCGGACCTCCGGGAGGCCCCTTGGCTTCCAGCACTCCCACTGCGGGTGACAGCGGCCACAGCCGCTGCGACCGTGGGTCGTGCCTGCTCCTCCTCCGTTCCTGACCAAGTCGCCGGTTCAGGCAGACCTACCTGGCTTCCTGACACCCCGGTTGTGGGGGAACCATGCACCGAGATCTTACCTGGGAGCACTTCCGCTCCTGGACCGGCCCCAATCTCACCTGCCTGTTCCCCTCCTGCAGCAACAGAACCCCGCTGTGAAATCTCTGGGGACCCCACATTTGCTGTGGTAGCCCCCACCCCACACACTGGTCCTCCCCCTGCAGCACCCTGCTCTCTGCTTATCCCTGCAGAGGGCAACAGATCCCAGCTCACAGGCTGGTTACTTGTAGAGGCATTGTCACACCTTTCTCTGACCCCCTCCCCTGTCACAGCTGCAGCTGAGTGTGTGTCTATGGTGTCTATGCAAGCGGAAATATCAGAGTTCACTCCCTCCTCCCTTACATCATTCATAGATAACACATTAACATTGTCCGGAGGCATGTCAATACTGGCTGAAGGTTCAGCCCTTGGTTGGGGCCCAAACTGGGAGGTTATCTGCCCCAAATCTGTCCCAAGTAGCACGTTTGCAGGGATCCGATCAGTTACCCCCACCTCCCTCACCCCTCGCCCTGCGCCCCAGTCCACATAAATGTCAGCAACAGGCAGCGCCGGGTCAATGCCTCCAATCCCGGAGACAGCGAGGGTTTTTCCAGGGATCAAGTCTTGGGGGGACACCATCTCAGGCCGCACCAGAGTCACCTCCGAGGCGCTGTCTCGCAGTCCTATGGTCACAGACTGGCCGACGGTGACAGGTTGGAAGCTGTCCAGGGACCTACCACCACCCCCACCCACACAATACACCTTGGGCGGCCCTTGGGACGGGGACGGAGCCGGGGCCTTGGGACGCTGAGGGCACATGGCCTTGAAGTGTCCAGGTAGGTTGCACTGGTGGCACCGTCTTGGCTCTGCCACGGGCCTGGAGAGGGGAGTTGAGGGGGACACCCCCTGCAGTCTAGGGGCAGGTGGGGCAGTCGCAGAGTTCATCTTACCCCCTCTCCAGGTGCTGCTGGTGGCTGCTCTCCTGGCTTCAGGAGCCCGATTGTTGGTGTAGTCATCTGCCAGGGCAGCTGTAGCCGTGGATCCCTTTGGCTTCTGGTCTCGGATGAACTGGCGGAGATCCTCAGGGCAGTTCCACAAGAGTTGCTCCGTGATGAACAAGTCCAGGATCTCCGGTCCGGTGGAAAGCTGCAGGCCTTGGGTCCAGTGGTCGGCAGCTCGGGCAAGTGCCCGCCGGTGGTCAGCCCAGGAGTCCTTTGGTCCCTTCTGCAGCGTCCGGAACTTCTTGCGGTAGGACTCCGGGGTGAGGTTGTACTGTTGGATCAGGGCCCGCTTGATGGTGTCGTAGCCCTGATCCGCCTCAGCAGGCAAGTCCCCAAGGATATCCAGGGCCTTACCCCTTAAACGGGGGGTCAGGTATTTGGCCCACTGGTCCTTGTTCAGATGGTGCTGCAAGCAAGTCCGCTCAAAAGCAGTCAAGAAAGAGTCCAAGTCTCCATCCTTCTCCAGCACTGGGAAGTCCTCAACACGGACCTTTGGAAGTTTGGTGTCTTGAAGGTCACGTGTGGCTGATGAGGGCCGGAGCTGAGCTAGCTGCAGCTGGTAGTCACGCTCTGCCTGGCGCTCTTCACGCGCTGCCTGCCGCTCTGCCCTGCGCTCTGCCATGAGTATCTCGTAGGTATCCCGGTCTCCAGCCTGGAGAAGGGCCATAGC
Source organism: Anomaloglossus baeobatrachus (assembly GCF_048569485.1). Taxonomy (NCBI): domain Eukaryota; kingdom Metazoa; phylum Chordata; class Amphibia; order Anura; family Aromobatidae; genus Anomaloglossus; species Anomaloglossus baeobatrachus. The sequence continues at coordinate 126,902 of NW_027443981.1, read as the reverse complement.
CATTTGAAGAAGGCTATCCGAGCCTCCCAGGCTCGGTGGAATGGCACGTGGTGATCTGCGGCCCGCTGCGGAGCCTGGTGCTTCACTGTCCATTGCAGAGCGGAGGGCTGGCATCTGGCTCGTTGAGGAACCTTGGGCGAGCTCCTCCTCATCTTGTCCAGCAGTCCCAGGTTGTGCGATGTCCTCTGCAGAGCTGTTCTCTGGCGTCGGGCTCCTGGAGGGCTCGTGGACAACCTCCTCATCGTCTCTGGCCTGAGCATCGGCCATTCCTTTGGCTTTGCTCCTGGTGCTATCAGCCATTGTTGCAGACTTTGGTCACTGACACAGAACTGACACCTGATGCCTCCACACACCTTACAGTATCTGCACTCTGACACTCTAGTGTTGAGCTAGTCTGAAGACCCCAGCAGCCACAGCTGCTGCAGGCAGTCTTTAGTGTCTGGGAGTATGGGTCTCACACTCACACACACTATTATCTCGATCCCACCGCTTGCCACCAATATGTCACAAACCACCGGGGGGGTCACTCAGAAATCCCCCGCGCTGGCTACCAGTACGTCACAATCGGGGGGTAACAAGTGGGGGGTCACCCCTCCTTTATACCTCCCGACCGACAGACAGAGCACGTGACGCGCTCTCTAGCGCCCCTCTTATAGTCAGGCCAATTATGGAATTGCCCGACAATAAGCAAGGAGGCCGCTATACTACTTATGCCGATTATTGAAGGGTCCCCGGTGAGAGTAGGGTATATATTCCCCCGACCTCCGCGGGCGGAATATATAATATCTTCCCGAATCTCACTGGCCTCCCCACAATAATCCTTGGCACAACTCGCTGCCACCAACCGCTTCACGGTAACTATTAGCCGAACACACAGACGTGGGATTCAAGATCGAGATAACAGAACAGCCCAAGATTAATTATATAATTTAATCGCCTAAAGCACACTAGAAACTACAATATATACAATAGGGAATCTACAGAATATACAGTTATGTCAGAGTACAGTTACAATCAAAGCATGTTTTACAAACAGGTATGCAATTCAATCAGTTACCTTGTGCGTCTGGCCACAGGGGGGCGCTGTAGACCAGGTTTCCAGGAACTCCCACAGATGTTTCCTACACGTGCCCCCAGCGAGAAGAACCTTGGAAAATGGCCGAAGTAGGGTTATCAACCTGGGCAGATCCAGGTCCCCTCCTACCTTAGTGACCTCACAGGGAAGCACTGCCACTCCCCCTGCATGGATCAGAATTATCCAGCAAAGGGGATTTTGGCTATAACTTTGCCTGGGAGCGTCGTAGGCAGACGCCAATGCTCTCATTGTGACAGTTATGAATTTAGCTACAGAACGAGGGGACTCATGACCTGTCTACGAGTTCCCATATGGCTGATATCACGCCTGGGGCATTTCCCAATGTCCTGCTCCCATAAAAAGGGTGTGCCGGCATCGTCCACATGCGGAGACACCATTTTTATGGTTGCCATATTTATCGGAAATATGGCTTGCGAGATATGAACCATTTTTTACTGGAGTCGTTCTGTCTGGCTATTTCCAGAGCCTTGCTAATTAGATAGCAGCTCCTACTACAGGGTGACGGCAGGGAGTCATCCTGTGTCCATTGTCCCAAAGCCACCTAATTTCCATATCACAGGACATGGCCATGGAGTTTGTTGCTAAACCAGTTGTGTGGGGGAAAGGGGGGTTGACACCAGGAGAGGGCTTCCTGACATACTTGAATATCATGATTTATCGTCATCTCTCCGGATTTACTTCACAGGCCTGCACGCTCTCGGGCCTGCACGCTCTCGGGCCTGCACGCTCTCGGGCCTGCACGCTCTCGGGCCTGCACGCTCTCGGGCCTGCACGCTCTCGGGCCTGCACGCTCTCGGGCCTGCACACTCTCGGGCCTGCACACTCTCGGGCCTGCACACTCTCGGGCCTGCACACTCTCGGGCCTGCACACTCTCGGGCCTGCACACTCTCGGGCCTGCACACTCTCGGGCCTGCACACTCTCGGGCCTGCACACTCTCGGGCCTGCTCTCTGCTGAGCTGTAGTACGGGCTCGTCTTCTTCTCGGACTTCCTGTATGGTGATTACTTTCGCGTTCTTTGGAAGCCTTAAAACCACATCCTCCTAATATCGAAGATAAAGAGCCCGGAGCCTGTGGGTTATTACTGGGCGGCAAAACGCGACATTAATCCATCTGATGGACTTTGTTAGTCATTTGTTACTTTTATGGTTTTGGATCTGTGACTTTTTCAAAACTACAATGCCCAGCATGCCCTGATAGACTGCGGTGGAATTCTGCAAGACCCATGTGGCACATGTTGGAGACTGACACTTGTCCTAAAAATGGCTGTAAACTGCTAAAATCCTCCTAGTTAGGGGCTCAGTGGGACATTGTTACCCAAGAGTAGCGGTAAAATAGTGGCACTACTGTACCCAGCACTGCAAATCATGTTTTTCTATTAAATATTATACCACGTTAATGTGGTATAATATTTTATAGAAAAGCACGATTTTTACTTTTTTTTGTGTGGTACAGTAGTGGGTACGGAGGGCGCCCCAGCTGATGGACACATGTATGATATATTATAGGAAGCAATGAACATTATATCTTATCACCCCTGCAGGAGCCCAGCAACAAGAGGGTTAAACCTGTGACCAAAACATTGTCTGCATCTAGCGCCCCCCAACAAGTGAAAGTCACCCCCTTGAAGAAGCTCAGCTTGTCCATCCAGGTAATGGGGGGCCAAAGCCGCCATCGTTATAGGGTAGGACATGTCTTATGAATTGATCCCCATTCTCCCTTGTACGTCCGCACAGCGCTCCATAGGCAGCCGGAACGAGAACCGCCTGTTCAGCTTCTCTCCGCGGAATCGGAACCGAGATGGCGGCTCTGCAAAGAAGAGAAGCAACAAACTGTGGAGCGAAACGTTTGACAGCGCGGGGGAGGAACTGTGCGCACGAGAGGTTAAGAGGCAAGAGGTGCAGAGCGCTGCAGTGCACACTGCGCAGATTATTACCGCCATACAGCACCGCCCCCGCATGTTACGTGCTGGCGGTCTCATATAATGTGTCCCGCAGGTGATCTTCGAGCTGATGCAGGGGGAGCGGATGCTGGTGGAAGATCTGCACTTGGTAAAGAAGGTAACGTAAGTGTAGGCATTCTTATAGATCCTTAGACATGGAGGAGCCGAATGTGTAAGGAACTCCCCGTGACTCCGGAAAGGCTGACTATAGGCCCTACTATCGACCGACCATCCCCCACCCACCAGGGGGTCTTACCTAAAATCAACACCAAGACTGCGCGACGGATATAAAAGGCCACAACAGCCCCCGTTTATTAAGACCAAAAACATAAACAATATACAAACATTTCAAAACATCCATTGAAGAACATCCGAAAGGAGGGGGTAAGTGAAGGCTGACAAAAAACGTACGATGCAACACCGGCTCCACCACCTACCCCCAGCCGCAACACGCCGCTTCGAGGGCACCTATCCAAATGTTACCCACCCAATGTCCCGCTGAGACTCAACCCAGCAAGGACCTGAATTACCAATTACTTGCACCACCAGGGGTAACCCGCTCCTGCACCGAGTTCCCCCGCCACCTTCTTGTAGTAATGTGCCCCATGCAGGTCCCCTTCTTGTAGTAATCACACACACACACACACACACACTCTATTGAGCCTCAGCTAGCAACACACACACACACACACACACACACACTGTGCAGCCTCAGCTAGCAACACATACACTGTGCAGCCTCAGCTAGCAACACACATACACACACTGTGCAGCCTCAGCTAGCAACACACATACACACATATTGTGCAGCCTCAGCTAGCAACACACACACACACACTGTGCAGCCTCAGCTAGCAACACACACACACACACTGTGCAGCCTCAGCTAGCAACACACACACACTGTGCAGCCTCAGCTAGCAACACACACACACACACACTGTGCAGCCTCAGCTAGCAACACACACACACTGTGCAGCCTCAGCTAGCAACACACACACACTGTGCAGCCTCAGCTAGCAACACACACACACTGTGCAGCCTCAGCTAGCAACACACACACACTGTGCAGCCTCAGCTAGCAACACACACACACTGTGCAGCCTCAGCTAGCAACACACACACACACACACTGTGCAGCCTCAGCTAGCAAAACACACACACACACACTGTGCAGCCTCAGCTAGCAACACACACACACACACTGTGCAGCCTCAGCTAGCAAAACACACACACACACTGTGCAGCCTCAGCTAGCAACACACACACACACACTGTGCAGCCTCAGCTAGCAAAACATACACACACTGTGCAGCCTCAGCTAGCAAAACATACACACATACTGTGCAGCCTCAGCTAGCAAAACACACGCGCACACACACACTCTTTTCAGCCTCAGCTAGCAACACACACACCCTGTGCAGCCTCACCTTGCAACACACACACGTACACACACCCTGTGCAGCCTCAGCTAGCAACACACACACCCTGTGCAGCCTCAGCTAGCAAAACACACCCACACACACCCTGTGCAGCCTCAGCTAACACACACACACACACACACATTGTTCATCCTCAGCTAGCAACACACACACCCTGTGCAGCCTCAGCTAGCAAAACACACGTACACATACACACATACCCTGTGCAGCCTCAGCTAGCAACACACACACTGTTCAGTCTCAGATAGCAACACACACACACCCTGTGCAGCCTCAGCTAATACATACTCTGTTCATCCTCAGCTAGCAACACACACACACACCCTGTGCAGCCTCAGCTAGCAACACACACACACACACCCTGTGCAGCCTCAGCTAGCAACACACACACACCCTGTGCAGCCTCAGCTCACACACACACACACACACACACACACCCTGTGCAGCCTCAGCTAACACACACACACACCCTGTGCAGCCTCAGCTAGCAAAACACACACACACACACACACACACCCTGTGCAGCCTCAGTTAACACACACACACACACACTGTTCAGCCTCAGCTAGCAACAGACACACACCTTGTGCAACCTCAGCTAACACACACACCCCCTGTTCAGCTTCAGCTAGCCACACACACACACACCCTGTGCAGCCTCAGATTGCAAGACTCACACACACACACACCCACCCTGTACAGCCTCAGCTAACACACACACACCCTGTACAGCCTCAGCTAACACACACACACACACACCCTGTGCAGCCTCAGCCACCAACAGAAACACACACACTCAAAAACATTCTTCTCACTTCTCCGTCGGTGGCACGCAGGCACGTGGACCCGGTATTGATCACAGCTGCTGTCACCGCTGAACTTTCTGCCGGCGCGTGCAGAGCAGTTCTCACTGCACAAAAGCCACTGGCCTATCACAGGCAAGTATCTGAGGTCATATGCAGCAGGTGCTTGCCTCTGATTGGCAGGCGGCTGTTATTGCGTTCTGCAGCGAGAACTTCACTTGGCGCGGCAAAGGCAAAACTGTAAGCTGAAATAAATAGCTGGCGGCTGCGGCCCCTGCATCGATCGCAATCTTTACCGGGTCCACGGGCCTGCGGGCCGCAAGAAGCTGCGGGCCGCGTGTTTGAGACCCCTGGCGTAGATCCTGCAGGCCCCATGCACAAAAAATTGTTCAGGTGATGCAACACTGAATCCAAACCCGCCTCCTCCTTAATCACCCATTCCAAAAAATAACTGAACTTTTCGAAGTAATAACAGGAAATGGAACGTCCCATAGGCAAGCAACAATCCACATAAAACGTGTTCTCCCCCCAATACCCCAAAAGGTAACAACTCTCTGGATGTACCGGCAAAAGGCGGAAAGCTGCCTCTGTCTGTTTTTGTCAAAACGGATATAAGATACGAGCTCTGGGTCAATACCGTCATTCACCGACTTCCCGGCAGGATAGGAAATGGTGAATAGGCCGAAACTTATTAGCTTCCTTTTTAGGGACGAGCCCCAACGGGGAAACTATTAAGTTGGGCAACGGAGGGTCATCAAATGGCCCCGCCATACGCCCTAGTTCCACCTCCTTGCATAACTTCTCTGAAATTACTTCTTTATGTAAGCGGGTCGCGGATCTCGCAAGGCTCAACAACTGACGGAATTTTAAAACCAAAACTAAAGCCTTCCCGCAACAATTCCGCCGCCTCCTGGTCGGGGTATCTACTTAAACACGGCACCATCCCATCCACCCTCACCGGAGTCCTCCCTTTTTGAGAAAGACTCTGCGGCCTTCCCTTTTCCCTTCTTGAAACACTTGAGGTAACTATGGGTACCGCCACAGCCCGAACACTCATGCTTAAACCGGCAAGTGGACCCGAAACGACATCCCTTCTCATTGAACTGCCAACATACCCCTTTTTTGGGTCCAGGCGAGGCGACAGATGGCCCCCCGCCGGAATTCCTGGGAAAGGACTGCAGGGCTGACTTCGGTGCAGTCATCAGCCGCATCCACAAACTAATGACCCTGTGATCCCACCTCAGACTAGGCGTAACCGCCTTCCGCTGACGAAACTGCTCGTCGTAGCGTAGCCAAGCCGTCCCCCCATAAGTTCTGTATGCGTCATGTATGGAATCCAAATAACAAAAAAGCGCCGAACAGTTGTCAGGGGCCTTTTCCCCTACTACGCTAGCCAATATCGCAAAAGCTTGCAGCCAGTTCGGAAACGTGCGTGGAATGAGCCGATAACGCCGCCGCTCTTCCTCACTGTCATCGGGCGTAACCCAATCAAGGTTAAACCTCTCGAGCGGAAGCAAAGAAAAAATCTCCACATACTCATCTTTCCATATTTGCTCTCTAACCTCCTGTTTCAGGTGCGCCCATAGCGGCCCATCAAGACACACACCAACCTCTCCTCTCGCCTTGTCATCCCGCCGAACGACATCCACTGCAGTCGCCGATGTGGAAATCGGTGCCGCCACAACTGGAACGCTAACCACATTATCGCTAGATACCGACGCGCCAGCCGCAACACTGTTACCCAAGACACCCTGCCCTGCCACGCCAGACTTACCCTGCCATACCGTACTAGGACCCCCCACAGGGGTAAACAAACCCCTGACCAATCGCAATAATTCGGACGCCAAACTGCCCTCACCCGGAACCGAATTCACACCCTGCACGCCACTCGTGCCACCAGACACGCCACCCACAACGTCCACGTTTGTAAAGTTAGAAAAAGGGGTAACTGTGTTCTCACTAGGCTGACTCCGAGCAGGTCCCGGAACAGCCGTCACGTGTTCTCCGCGTCGCACTCTCGTCGGTTCCTCCCCACCAGAAACGTCTTTGATGTCGCTTTCTGAAAAAGACCCAGGACCAGGGAGCCCACCATTCTGACAGCTCAACCTGCGACCCGATCCGTCCACGACTTTTGGTGACTGTGACGTCCGCGTCGCCCTCCTCTGCGGTCCCTTCTCCGACTGTCGTAGTTCTGAACAACCGCAAAGGGCATGCCGGACAGCATCCCCGCTAGATCCTCCTGCCCTCGATGATGTCCTGTCTCCTTCCGGGCCATTCCTCCACTCCCTCCGGCGTCCAGACCCTGTGGAAGCAGGCGGCTTCCGTGTCACCGCCGCCGAAGCCCTGTGATACCGCACAGGCCGCAAGTCCTGGGATGAGGTCCACCTACCCACTTCCGGGTCCCTGAAGGACGCCCCGTAGTCCCGTGACGTCACCCACGGGTCACCGGAGGTCGTATTGGGATTCCGCAACGTCACTTCCGGGTCACCGGAGGACGCGCTGGGACCCCGCAACGTCACTTCTGGGTCACCGGAGGACGCGCTGGGACCCCGCAACGTCACTTCTGGGTCACCGGAGGACGCGCTGGGATCCAGCGATGTCACTTCCGGGACGCTAGAGGACGTTTTGGAATCCTGCAATGTCACTTCCGGGTCACCGAAGGACGCCCCGGGACTACGCAACGTCACTTCTGGGTAAGCTGACACGGGTGCCGAGTCACATGACCGCGCCGCTAGACCACGTGACCGCGCCACCGGGTCACGCGGCCGTGACGCATGCATCATCGGCTCGCGCCGCAACCCGGAAGGGGAGGGGAGGGCGGCGTCAGTCACCGCACCGCCACTTTGCTGCCTCCTGCGGCACGGCTTCTGGACCAGGCCTCTGGATGCCGTCGCTTCTGGCTCTCCCGCTGATGGTCTTCTGCTGCTTCGGGTCCGCCGCCGGCTCCTGGGTGTCGACTCCGGGCTGAGGCGTTCGGGTGGTCTTGATCTTCTCTGCCGCTTCGGAGGCTGGGGGGGTCGCAGAATCTTCTACACCACTGCCGTCCACAGAGCACTGCTGTAGATGCTCCTGCAGCCATCGCTGTCCCTGTTGTTCCACCATCCTCTTCATCTGCTCCATGAGGCCCTCCATGCTGGCAATCTTCGGGATCCAAACGATTCAGGACGCTGTCTAGGTAGAAAAGACCATCCCTCAGCCTGAGCTACAGTATATAGGAAACCATCCCCCATCCTCCACCCCAACCCCCCCCAGTGCCCAGGACCAATCAAATCCCCCTTGCCCTAAATGACTCTACAGCTCCACCCTGCAAGTGCTGAACTCCACATTAACCCTCTGCTGCCCCAGTGGCCTCGCACCCTCCTAGTCATGCTGTCCCCCCTCGAGCCCCTTTGGGCAGCGGTGCGGGCTGTTCCTCTATCAGTGTTGTTCTGGTTTCACCCCACATCAGAGCGTCGTTTAGAAACCTTTGTTTTCTGTATTTTTCAGAATTACTATGAGCCAATGTTAAAGCTGGCGATCATGACTCAGGAGGAACTCACCCAGATCTTCAGCATCCTGGAGACGCTGCCACCATTACACCAAGGTGCATCACAGTATATGTGTGCGCCATAGCTTCTGACCCTGGATGCTGTGGGGGCGTTCTTCTCCAGGCTGTGTGTGGGGGCGCTGTGCTCCAGGCTGTGTGTGCGTGCGCTGTGCTCCAGGCTGTGTGTGTGGGGGCGCTGTGCTCCAGGCTGTGTGTGGGGGCGCTGTGCTCCAGGCTGTGTGTGGGGGCGCTGTGCTCCAGGCTGTGTGTGGGGGCGCTGTGCTCCAGGCTGTGTGTGGGGGCGCTGTGCTCCAGGCTGTGTGTGGGGGCGCTGTGCTCCAGGCTGTGTGTGGGGGCGCTGTGCTCCAGGCTGTGTGTGGGGGCGCTGTGCTCCAGGCTGTGTGTGTGGGGGCGCTGTGCTCCAGGCTGTGTGTGTGGGGGCGCTGTGCTCCAGGCTGTGTGTGTGGGGGCGCTGTGCTCCAGGCTGTGTGTGGGGGCGCTCTGCTCCAGGCTGTGTGTGGGGGCGCTGTGCTCCAGGCTGTGTGTGTGGGGTCGCTGTGCTCCAGGCTGTGTGTGTGGGGTCGCTGTGCTCCAGGCTGTGTGTGTGGGGTCGCTGTGCTCCAGGCTGTGTGTGTGGGGTCGCTGTGCTCCAGGCTGTGTGTGGGGGCGCTGTGCTCCAGGCTGTGTGTGTGGGGGCGCTGTGCTCCAGGCTGTGTGTGGGGGCGCTGTGCTCCAGGCTGTGTGTGGGGGCGCTGTGCTCCAGGCTGTGTGTGGGGGCGCTGTGCTCCAGGCTGTGTGTGGGGGCGCTGTGCTCCAGGCTGTGTGTGGGGGCGCTGTGCTCCAGGCTGTGTGTGGGGGCGCTGTGCTCCAGGCTGTGTGTGGGGGCGCTGTGCTCCAGGCTGTGTGTGGGGGCGCTGTGCTCCAGGCTGTGTGTGGGGGCGCTGTGCTCCAGGCTGTGTGTGGGGGCGCTGTGCTCCAGGCTGTGTGTGGGGGCGCTGTGCTCCAGGTTGTGTGTGGGGGCGCTGTGCTCCAGGCTGTGTGTGGGGGCGCTGTGCTCCAGGCTGTGTGTGGGGGCGCTGTGCTCCAGGCTGTGTGTGTGGGGGCGCTGTGCTCCAGGCTGTGTGTGTGGGGGCGCTGTGCTCCAGGCTGTGTGTGGGGGCGCTGTGCTCCAGGCTGTGTGTGGGGGCGCTGTGCTCCAGGCTGTGTGTGGGGGCGCTGTGCTCCAGGCTGTGTGTGGGGGCGCTGTGCTCCAGGCTGTGTGTGGGGGCGCTGTGCTCCAGGCTGTGTGTGGGGGCGCTGTGCTCCAGGCTGTGTGTGGGGGCGCTCTGTCCATGTGCCTGTAATGTATGTAGGTATATTGGGTACATTGGACTCCTTCTTCTGCAGGTTGTGACCCCCGTCCTCCTCCATTGCTGATGACTAATTCTTGTATATTCCCTTTTAGATCTCTTTGATCGCCTGGTAAAGTTACGACATGACGATGGCACTGTAGACCAGATAGGGCCCACCATGTTGAACTGGGTGAGTATATAACGGCAGGTGGACTTACAATGCAGGCGCCAGCATGGGGCACCATTAGTGTTTGCGCCCGTTTTCTTCCGGTAATGTATACATATATACTCCACAGCTTCCTTGCCTTCACGCCTATAAAGCCTATTGCTGTAACCAAGTAGCTGCCAAAGCTCTGCTGGACCACAAGAGACGTAATCCGGCCGTGCACAACTTCCTTCAGCTTTGCCAAGAGTCTGCGTTCAGTCGTAAACTTGACGTATGGAGCTTCCTCGATCTTCCCCGGAGCCGGCTGGTGAAGTATCCTCTACTGCTGAAGGAGCTGCTGAAGCACACGGTGCCCGAGCACCCCGACCACGCCGCCCTGAGCCAGGCCGTGAGTGATCTCCTGGCAGGTGGACATGTCTACTGTATGGCCTCTGGTGTTGTGCTCATCTGGTTTACTTTTTGCCCAGGTCTCCGTCATCCAAGACATTATTAGTATGATAAACCACAAGGCCGGGGAGGCAGAGTGTGAATATTATAGGAACAGACTGTGTTACCTGTACGAAAACCAGAGCGAAGAGGACGTGTCTCGCTCGCGTCTCCTCCTGTGCCACGGAGAGCTGAAGAACAACAAAGGCCAGGTATGAGATCAGTGACCTCCGTTAGGTCCAGGAGGCTTCACAGAGAACGTTCTGAACGCTCACCACTAAGCTGACCTAAGCTGCCATTAGTACATGGTGTAGCCATTGTATGTAATGACGAGTGTGACGTGTGGATGTCTTGTCTTCATCCTCTCCCTCTAGAGGCTCCATGTCTTCTTGTTTGAGACGATCCTTGTCCTCACCCGCCTGGTGACCCACAATGGTCATCTGGAGTTTCAGGTCTATCGACAGCCGATCCCTCTGCCCGAACTGGTCCTGGAGGACCTCCCTGATGGAGAGGTGCGGGTGGGCGGCTCCATCCGAGGAGCATTCACAGCGGCCAATGAACGAGGTAGAAGGCAGGACACGCATGTTTCGATGTCTGTTCTTTGGTTGTTCTACTTTTTTATGGTTTTTTTTTCTTTCTTTTTTTACAGCAAAAAACTTTTTCCGTGTAAGTTTTCGCGATCGCTCGCGTGGGCAAGCTCACACCTTGCAAGCCAATGATTCCTTTAATAAACAGCAGTGGGTCAGCTGCATCCGACATGCTATGGTGGCCAGCAGAGAGCAGCGAGCCGGCCCTGCCAGCCCCCCGGACACCCCTTCTACTCTCATTAACCTCTCAGACCTGAGCCTGAACTGCCATGAAGACAAGATGGAGGATGGGTAGAGGATCACATTAGACAGCGGACGATTGCAATGTCTGATGTATGGGTCACCACGTCAGGACCTGGGGCCACCCCTGAAATCTGTAGGACACCCCCTCCCTCTATGCACATAGTTATGGGCTGCATTTCTATGTGGACTGGATTTTTATAGAAAATGTTGAAGACTCTGATTGCATAAAGCATTTTTGGAAAAATCCCACTATTATTTCCAGTTGTGTCCTTCTGCCATGTTGGTTCTCTATCTGATTTGGGTTTACAGTTATCATGAGGCAGAAATGACGACCAATGCACAATCATCTCCTCTAAAGAGTAGAATTAATATCAGAAGGCGAAAATTGAGAGTAATCAGGTCATGAAACAGCGCCCCCTAGGATCGAATAACCAATAATAAAAATCTGTAGTTTCCTAAAATCTTCATTAAGGAGATGATTGTGAGTTAATGATTGTTCTAAATCAGTGATTTCTAACCTGTCTCAAAAGGACAACTCGCAGCATGTCATCTGCCCGGCTGCGCGCCCCAGCTCCCCTCTGCCTGGCTGCGCGCCCCAGCTTCCCTCTGCCCGGCTGCGTGCCCCAGCTTCCCTTCTGCCCGGCTGCGCGCCCCAGCTTCCCTTCTGCCCGACTGCGCGCCCCAGCTTCCCTTCTGCCCGACTGCGCGCCCCAGCTTCCCTTCTGCCCGGCTGCGCTCCACAGCTTCCCTTCTGCCCGACTGCGCTCCACAGCTCCCCTCTTCCCGGCTGCGCGCCACAGCTTCCCATCTGCCCGGCTGCGCTCCACAGCTTCCCTTCTGCCCGGCTGCGCTCCACAGCTCCCCTCTTCCCGGCTGCGGGCCACAGCTCCCCTCTTCCCGGCTGCGCGCCACAGCTCCCCTCTTCCCGGCTGCGCGCCACAGCATTCATCTAAATAAATTCAACTAAATAATTCAACTCTTCCTGAAAAAAAAAAAAGAAAGAAATCCCTATACATCTATAATGAGGCTTCAGCATGGCCGTCTTCTATATCCTCACCCACTAATCTCAATTGCATTTATGTGAGTCCTTAGCAGGAATAATTTCAAATGAAAAAAATCTATATTCACTGTTGAGGAGAGCCATAAGATGAAATACTTAATTAACCTCTTGACAAGGCATTGGGGGAAATGTCGATTTGCCTTACATAATTCAGGTTTCAGATCATATAAATGACACAGATATAAAGATGGCCGCTATTTCCTGTTATCCACACCTTGCCTGGAATGCAAGGAATGTCCAGATGAAAGAAGACCTCCATATAAGGGAAGACTGGTCAAGCTGGAAATCACAGACCAAACCATCAGCATGGATGCACCAGATGACGTCCCTGCCATCGTCATGGTTTCATCCACTGGAGTCAGACCTGCCCATCAACAGCAACACGGATCTCCCCATTGGCTAGCCAATGAACTGTCCCACTAAATGTGCATATCTGAACTTGTGTACGCCCCTAGCCTATATCAAGAGGACGCATGCTTTTCTCTGTCTGCTGTTTGGTGCCATTTTCTACTGTGACCAAGAAGAGATTACACATCCGACTGTGTCTGGTGTGGATTCTTTTATGCATGCACTTGGCCCATATCAATTCGGCCAGGCAGTAGGCAACTAGTGATCTCTGGTTATGAGTTCACCTTAACATTATTGGTGCCCAACGTGGGGCCAGTATAGGAAAAACTCTACAATCTTGAGGACCGGCGATTGGAATGGCAGGACGTGCTGGATACCCTGATCCAAGAGTCTGATCAGCTCTTTATACGAGAACATGGTAAGTCTGCTGATTTTTATAATCTGAAGTCTTACTCGTGTGTCTCAGGGTATGTGGCACTGATTGCCTGACTGTGTCCGGTTTTTGCGATCTCTGTGACGGCAGAAGAGTTTCTCCGCTGCTGGCCATATTAATCTCGGAAGAACCGTCACATATTCAGTTGCCTGCTGCCTGTTGTGTGTATTTGTGAAGAGGAGAAATTAAGAGAGCATGTGGGTTTGTGAGTTCTGTTAGTTGTCGCCTGTGATATGGTTTATGGTTCTAGTGGAAACTTAAGTAGTTAATACGGTTTGGTACAAGACCTAGAGATATAGGTCAGGTTTTAATTGGCCAGGTTAGGCACGTGTTTTTCACGGGCTCTCAAATTTGTTGATATAGTAAAGGATATTGTCTGTGGTATAGTATACGGTTGTCGCCTGTGGTACAGTTTATGGCTCTGTGAGGAAATACGTGGGACTGCTGGTACGTGGTAATCTTGGGGCCTAGCGCAGTGTAGCGTGGAATGGCTGGTACGGATACCATTGGGGCATAGCGTTTACGTTGCGCATTGTGGCTGGTACGTGGTAGTCTTGGGGCCTAACGCTGGACGTGAAATGGCTGGTACGGATACCATTGGGGCTTAGCGCAAGCTTGGGTGATACTAGGTGTTTTTTATTAGGCTAGTTAACATGTCCTCCAAGAGAGGCAGGTTAATGGAAGTCTGTGTTGTAGAGGCTAGTTAACATGTCCTCCAAGAGAGGCAGGTTAATGGAAGTCTGTGTTGTAGAGGCTAGTTAACATGTCCTCCAAGAGAGGCAGGTTAATGGAAGTCTGTGTTGTAGAGGCTAGTTAACATGTCCTCCAAAAGAGGCAGGTTAATGGAAGTCTGTGTTGTAGAGGCTAGTTAACATGTCCTCCAAAAGAGGCAGGTTAATGGAAGTCTGTGTTGTAGAGGCTAGTTAACATGTCCTCCAAAAGAGGCAGGTTAATGGAAGTCTGTGTTGTAGAGGCTAGTTAACATGTCCTCCAAGAGAGGCAGGTTAATGGAAGTCTGTGTTGTAGAGGCTAGTTAACATGTCCTCCAAGAGAGGCAGGTTAACGGAAGTCTGTGTTATAGAGGCTAGTTATAAGTCCTCCAAGAGAGGCGAATTGGCCGGTATAGACACCTTGTAGTCAGTGGTGATACTAGGTATTTTTTTGTATATTACGGAACGCAGAAATCAGACAGGGACCACGTGGCAGTATAAGGAAGGATTTGGAAGTGTGTGCTGCAAACTGCAGGTTTTCTTTAGTGTTTCAGTTATTTGTCATCTCCCCGTCTTTTTGTTTGTCTGTTTTTATCTGGTATGCATAGAGAAAGATTGCTTGTTTGGTGTTGTTTATCTTGAGAGAAAGATGGAGAAATTGGTGAAGTTGCGTCTAGTTGTGCTGGAAAAATCCGGATGAGAGTGGATTTTTGTTGGGATGGGGGGACTCTAGGCTGCAATCCTGTGATAAACCATGTGCTATTTTTGGTTGCAGCCATTTTAGGTCAGATTTTAAAATGGTGGATGAAGCACATGGTGGCCGAGGCATGCATGGTTTAAACAAAGAAAAGGCGGGGGTTTGTGTGAAGAAGACCATGTGCTCTGTAAATGTTTGAGCAATGGATTGGATGGAGTACTATATACTTAGCCAGAAAAATAAGTGTTTTTATCTATAATTAGACTTAGATCGTGGACACGTGTGTGTGTTTGTATATATATATATATATATATATATATATATATAAGTACAGACTACAGAAAATAGGAGAGAGAGAGTTGGAGCAGATGTGAAGTCCTTTTTCCCTGCCACATGCCAAAATGGTGGATGAAGGCCACATGGTGGCCGAGGCATGTTTGAGACAAAGAAAGGAAGTTAGTGGGGGGGAGGTGTGAGAGAAGCCATGTGCTATTCTGGCAGTGGCCATTTTGTTAGTAAATCTGTATGGAGCCCTCCAGTGCAGCTGACAAAACTGCTCTCACTGAATAACATGAAGTGTTAGTAAATGTTTATAGCACTAAAAGATGGAACATTGAATGATTGGGGAGTTGTGGAAGACACTTAATATAGATCCAGGGTGCAGGTTGGATTGAGTCAGGACAGTCACAAGGAGCAATATCTTATTAAATTAATAAGCAATAAGAGAAAAACCTTAAAATAAACGTACCTTTGTGGCAGATATCATGATAAATAATACATATTCCAATTACGAATATGGCGAATAATCCTGAGAGTTGAATGTTTAAAAAAAAAAAAAAAAAAAAAAAAAAAAAATAAATAAATAAATAAATAAATAAATAGATACATCCATGGGATATCCATGTCTTGCAGAAAGGAAAATAAATAATAAAAAAATCCAACAGAAGGAGAGAGATATCACTCGTGTCCAGGGAAAATGTACTGTGCTTTTGGCCTTTGGGGGAAGTAGCAACTTTTAGAGAAAAAAAAAAAAAAAAAAAAAAAACCAGTGGGGCAGGTTTTTCATCTCACCTTCGATCTATTGTGAGAGCAGGCCAAGAGAAAAAAAAAAGTGCTTCCTGCATTTAATTCATTGCAATTTATATTGGAAAAAGGTCATTGACAATAGTTTTATTTTACTAATTTTATCCCAAAGAAATAAAAGTTAACTGTGGACATGTTTAGAATCATTGATAGCTTTTCAAGCATAGAAGTCTGTTAGATAATTTTTCTATGGCAAATCAACATTTTGTTTTCCCACATGGCCAGTTTATTTGTTCTAGATTCTTTTATCTCTTCAAGTTATAGGACAGTATCACAGAGATGCTGATGATCTCCTCAATGTTTCAAATATGAACGCCCCTACATCCAATATCCAGAGGTTGTGCTACGTTATTATTATGGTTATTAATAATAATAATAATAATAATAATCATAATAATAATCATTTATTAATAATTACAATAATTTGTTTTAAGGAATGTGGATTATTTATGGAATTCTGTGTTTTATATTTAATGTATTGAATAATCTGCTTTCTTTTTATAGAAAGAATGATTGCAATGCAGATTTCTGTGGTCCATGCAAAGGTTATAAAAGCCATTGAAAGGGTTTTCCATTATTAAGTTACAGATAAAAACAATATTTCTGGTGTTCCCGGTTAGGTACAATCTATACAATGTGACTTTCATGCCTAAATGTAGAGCCCCGGGGCCACACACTTTTTGAATCTAATTATGTTTTGGATAATAGATTCAAAAAGGGGGGGAAAGATGATGTGGAAAGTCACACATATTATTTAAGGTTTTAATTTGTTCATCGATTGGGTTTTTCTATTAAGTTGTCTTTATATTTTTATCTGTAAGGAGGATACAGCAGACACACATATATCTCATGATTGCTCTGATGTAACAAGAATGGTCAGGTTTTGAACATGTCTCAGATGAGGCCATTGCTAATGCAGATTTTGAGTTTTTCCGTAGATGGATCCAGATACCAAGATGCTGGTTGATTCTGCACTGGATATGCTGAGGTTACGCAACATGAGGTATTAAAAATCAAACCACTCCTTTCCCATCGAAATAGGAGAATGAGATGAAGATTTGCGATCACTGTGGTTTGTAGAGCGGAAAGGGGTAAGATAGGAAAATGTGGAGTGTGACGTCATAAATCTATAAAGACCGTAGAGAGTGTATATGAGCCCAGGTGGAGGCGCTCTCCTGTTATCAAAAGAGCCGGTGACTGATGGAGCAGGCAACAAAGAAGCAGTGAATGGGCCTAGAGTTGAGAGTCCTTATACAAAGCAGACCAGTACCTCGGTGGCTCCTGTCACGTCGTCCGTGACATTGGTCACTCCTTGTGTTCTTAAATCCTTACAGGAACAAGCGATTCAGCAAGGAACGGAGTGTGAGACGCAGGGAGCCAGTGACTGAGGAAGGTCTGTGGATAAAGGGCGGTAAGCTTTCTCTGCCGTGAGCGCTCTACTCAATAATGGCCCAGGTAACCCATGTGACAAAGGTGTTGGGATGGACAAGATCTGGGCGGCACCACTGCTCAGTACCCAGGTGGCCAGACACCTCCAGTCTTGTAAGATGTGTGCCTATTAAGGTAAAAAAAAACTGTAAAGACCTCGTAGAAACACCCCCCTCATCCGCTCTACTGCTCCGGTGATTGCAGATTAGTCATATACATCTACCATGAGTAGGTTTATATGAGTTTTGTGCGTGTTGAGTGAATTTCTTTTCAGGTCTGCTCTGAAACATATCCAGTGTGGAAAGCGTTACTGCTGAAAAACTCATGATGCTGGTGGTATGTAAAGATGGAGTTCCATCTGCCATTGTGAAGAGGGGAGAAATGCGTTGCGCTTCTTTCATGCTAAGTGTCTGATAAATATGCGTTTATTTTATTAGCCTGAGTGTGAATTGTACAGTGGAGAGTCTGTGATTGGACGAGATCTCCTCATGACTTTACCTGGCCTTATTATTATATTGATACAGTGGGTACATGTTATACATGTGAGATATTTCATTTATTTTAGGGTTTGGTTCTTGAATTTGCTGTATCATATTGATTTAAGCTACAAACAGCTATGTAAATACAGAGTGTGAATATTTAATCTTTGGGAATGAATTGGATATATATAATTGCATATTGACGCCTCTTTATCCCCGGTATCTCACGGTTTCTATATTCCCTCACTGACATTAGCAGCACGTATTAGCTTAGCAGTGTAGGGATAGGGAGGGCGAGCCGTCGGTGAGCGGGGGCGCCAATTCGCCTTATAGGGTGCCGACCTCCGCTGCGAGGTAGGGAGAGTTTAGGGCTATTGCCCCAATCCCTGCCCCTCCTTTATTGGAATATTTAATTGTGTCTATACTCACATGGGTGTATGTTGTTTGGAATTTTAATGATCATAACATAAACATGTGACGATCCACAAGATAATGGTGAACGCTGCAAATCATGTAACAAATGTTTGTTTTCCTTTAATAATTAGATCTTTATATAAGGTATTTTTGGTTTAGTACCTAGAGCGTGATTATATTTCTCACAGATACTGCAGATACAGTGTGATATCCTGACCAGTGATGTATGAGCCGTATACAACTGCCTATATAGTGTGTTAAACATGTGTATCCTCCAATTCCAGATCCTAAATCAGTGTCAGGAGCACGTGGTCTCCAGCCAGGAGACTGGGTGATCCTAAAAAGACAAGTCAGAATGATCCCTGAGTCAGAATCAGGTGGACCGATCCAGCTTATCCCAACCACAGCATCTTCCATGAAGCTTGAGGGAAAACCCATCTGGAGACAGCAGCCGCTGTAAAGAGTCCATCGTACCAGCAGAATGAGGGTCACAACACACATAGTGCTGGATTATCTCACATAGAACCTTATGGAGAATTTCTAGATTGGGGATGATACATGGGAAATAACCATAAGGGAACAATGGGTACAGGAATATTACACAAATAAGGGCTCATGGTGGGAAAGACATTATCTGACCTGAACCAATCAATTATTTTAAGGGTTTAAGTGACTTAAGGATAACATACACTTATAGGTAACTGGTATTGTTTTATTTGTTGGTATTTGAAGCCGTAAAAGTGCTACTCTGTGTTACTGAAGGTAATCGGATCCATGTGTAAGGGAAATCTTGTTAAAGGCCTCCTGGTGGTAGATTATAGACCCGAGACAAGAAGAGATCCATTAGTGTTGTGATACAATTAGGTGTATTAAGGTAGAAAAGTCTCGAAGACGCGGACAGCACTTGGATATTGACTGAGAATCAGTCTTTCAGAAACAGTAACGCTAAAAGCTGCAGCATAACAGTAAGAAGCTTATTCTTACAATTGCCTTACTCTTTCTAATCGATTAATCTCGAAATCTGAGTGAGCTCGTCAGCATTATATAGTTTGTTCTAGTTACCTATACCTCTGTGAACTGTGTGTGCGGGATGTGATCAACTCTCTGATCAGCAGTCTGTACCAGTGGGGGCAAAAGCTTAGTATTGCTTGTATAGCGGATAGCAAAACGAAAAAAGGTTGCAGTTAAAGCATTAGAGCTGATGTGTTAGAGGACCACGGTAGGGTCAGAAGGTTAATAAAGTATTTAGGGGGGACTGTTGAGGAGAGCCATAAGATGAAATACTTAATTAACCTCTTGACAAGGCATTGGGGGAAATGTCGATTTGCCTTACATAATTCAGGTTTCAGATCATATAAATGACACAGATATAAAGATGGCCGCTATTTCCTGTTATCCACACCTTGCCTGGAATGCAAGGAATGTCCAGATGAAAGAAGACCTCCATATAAGGGAAGACTGGTCAAGCTGGAAATCACAGACCAAACCATCAGCATGGATGCACCAGATGACGTCCCTGCCATCGTCATGGTTTCATCCACTGGAGTCAGACCTGCCCATCAACAGCAACACGGATCTCCCCATTGGCTAGCCAATGAACTGTCCCACTAAATGTGCATATCTGAACTTGTGTACGCCCCTAGCCTATATCAAGAGGACGCATGCTTTTCTCTGTCTGCTGTTTGGTGCCATTTTCTACTGTGACCAAGAAGAGATTACACATCCGACTGTGTCTGGTGTGGATTCTTTTATGCATGCACTTGGCCCATATCAATTCGGCCAGGCAGTAGGCAACTAGTGATCTCTGGTTATGAGTTCACCTTAACATTCACCTCACTGCTGACCTCTCCAGCCACCGTCGGATCCTACTTGTTTTTCCTGCCGTGGAGCCCATTTCATCTCCGCCATCTTCATTATAGGTCGGAACTCGCCACACGTCATAATGTAATGCATTGCAATCTTATGACGCACAGTAAGCTCTGGCATGGATGTGGCCAGAAGTCCTGGCCTATAGTGAGGATGTCAGAGAGGTTGTGCACCCAACGAGTGAAAGAAGAGGACATGACGGTGAGGTGTTTACAAAAACAAACTAATATCTCACAGGCTACCCTGCCGCATGCCGTCCGGTCCTGTTCTTTCCATCAATTGTGCACCGCATCTCCAAGACTTCAGGACAAGCCCAATTTCCATAAGTCACTGCTCATCATGAGGTTGTGACGTCAACATGAAGTGGCCACAGAATGCGGCGTGACTGGCAACGAGAAGAGGAAGACTATATGGTGAGCAGTGAGGTGTGTCTACCTACATACGTATGAGGTTTATGAACAAAGCTACAGAACGGATCTAGTTTGTCACCGGGGACTGCCTGTATATGGGGAGGTTCTTACTTGCATACAGTAGATGTCCCCCTCCGGATGATTCCTTGTAGCTACACTGTGCTGTCCTCTTTCTGTGTCAAAGAAACCTGTTGTAGAGTTCAACTTTCAGCACTGAGACTTTGTGGGAGAATTAACTGTTTTACTTGAGACATACAATGACTAGTCATGACAACATGGAGGATATTACAAGGAAGGGAACTAGCACACAAAACCTGAGAGAGGAAGTCCATGCACATCTGCCTTTCACAGTCCCTCCAGAGGAGCTGCGGCTCTGGCTATTACTCCACCGATCATCTGTGATCAGGTCATATTCCATGGGAGGCGTCAGCTGAAGTCACCGACTTTAGGGACAATTGAAGTGATCTTCAAATTTGGCCAAGAAATCGATTTTCATCATATTTATTTAGTTGTTGGATTATTTGGTTGTTGGGTTTATTTTGTTGTTGGGTCTGTTTCATTGTTGGGTCTGTTTCATTGTAGGGTTTATTTCGCTGTTGGGTCTATTTCGCTGTTGGGTCTATTTCACTGTTGGGTCTGTTTCATTGTTGGGTCTATTTCGTTGTTGGGTTTATTTGGTTGTTGGGTCTGTTTCGTTGTTGGGTCTGTTTCGTTGTTGGGTCTATTTCGTTGTTGGGCCTGTTTCGTTGTTGGGTCTGTTTCGTTGTTGGGTCTGTTTCGTTGTTGGGCCTGTTTCGTTGTTGGGTCTGTTTCGTTGTTGGGTCTGTTTCGTTGTTGGGTCTGTTTCGTTGTTGGGTCTGTTTCGTTGTTGGGTCTGTTTCGTTGTTGGGCCTGTTTCGTTGTTGGGCCTGTTTCGTTGTTGGGCCTGTTTCGTTGTTGGGTCTGTTTCGTTGTTGGGTCTGTTTCGTTGTTGGGTCTGTTTCGTTGTTGGGTTTATTTGGTTGTTGGGTCTGTTTCGTTGTTGGGTTTATTTTGTTGTTGGGTCTATTTCACTGTTGCGTCTGTTTCGTGGTTGGGTCTGTTTCATTGTTGGGTCTATTTCACTGTTGGGTCTATTTCGTTGTTGGGTCTATTTGGTTGTTGGGCCTGTTTCATTGTTGGGTCTATTTCGTTGTTGGGTCTGTTTCGTTGTTGGGTTTATTTGGTTGTTGGGTCTGTTTCGTTGTTGGGTTTATTTGGTTGTTGGGTCTGTTTCGTTGTTGGGTTTATTTGGTTGTTGGGTCTGTTTCGTTGTTGGGTTTATTTGGTTGTTGGGTCTGTTTCGTGGTTGGGTTTGTTTGGTTGTTGGGTCTGTTTCGTTTTTGGGTTTATTTGGTTGGTGTGTCTGTTTTGCTGTTGGGTCTGTTTCGCTGTTGGGTCTATTTGGTTGCTGGGATTATTTGTTTGTCCTCAATGACCGGTCTATGCACCAATTTCAGTGATACAATTGCTCCAGAAATGGCCACCTCTTTTCAGGCCATCCCATCTTGTGAGCCAACCTTTATGTCTTGTTAGCTTTCTATAATGGAAAACAAGAATTGAAACACCCAATATTTCCACTACAAACACACTAGGCATTCTGATATCACCATTTATTTAATATATTTTAGGGTTTTTTTACATTTAGCTGAACATGGGATATATAGGAGAAGTCCTTTTACTCTTTTTATACAGTATTTTCTGCATGGCTCTCTTGATCTCTTTGTTCCTCATAGTGTATATGATGGGGTTAATGAAAGGTGTCAGCACCGTGTACAACAATGATTTTACTGTTTTCCCATAGAAAGTATCTTCACCAACTGGGAACATATAGATTGTAATTTGTGTCCCGTAGAAGATGAAGATGTTGGTGAGATGCGTGCTGCAGGTGGAGAACGCCTTCCACCGTCCTGCCATGGACGTAATCTTGAGGATGGAGATGACAATGCAGAAATAGGAGACGGTGATCATCACAAAGGGCATGAGCATGAGTGGGATGGAAAATATGAGGTCTTCCATCTCTACTATGGACGTATCCGAGGAGGCTATGGCCATGATGGGAGCAAAGTCACAGAAGTAATGTTCAATGATTTTGGAGCCACAAAACTGTAATTGGAATAACATTGCGATTTCAATGGGGAACAGGACAAAGCAAATGGCCCATGGCCAGAAGATGAAGTGCCGGCAAAGCTTGTGGTTCATCAGAGCCGCATAGTGCAAAGGATGACAAATGGCCACGTACCGGTCAAAGGCCATCACCATAAGGATCAGGGACTGAGTATAAGTGGAGCCACAGTACACATAATACTGGATGAAGCATCCGGTGATGGACATGTCCCCTCCTCCCATCACTATGAGATACAACATGTAAGGCATAATATTGGTGGTAAACAAGAGGTCCGTCACCGAGAGATTGCGGAGGAACAGGTACATGGGCACCTGCAGGTGGTGGCACGTGGACACCAATATGATAATGGAGACATTTCCAAGCAGAATCACAATATAAGTCAGGAGAAAGAGACCGAAAAGGGAGAACTTAAAGTTTTCTATGTTCTTAAATCCAAGAATGAAGAATTCTGTGACGGTGGACTCGTTACCCGCACACATTCTTATAGAAGAACCGGTCAACCTGTAATACACATGTATAGAACGTTTATATATACTGTATGTAGGACCAGGGTCAATAAGTCTAAAAGGCGTAAATCAGTGGGATCCAACCTGTGACTAGCTGAAACTACAACCCTCAGTGTGCCCTACAGGGCTTTTATATATCTTAAAGAATCGGTGCTCCTTTGCAACGTTTTTCTTTACTCCTCCAAAGCATTTGAAATGTAGGAACTTCTAATAATCTTCATTGAAATCTCCTATCAATATTCTATATACTGCTTGTATAAAGATTTATGTGTCTCCATGGTTACAGACTACAAACATAAAGATAAAAATTTTAAATTTTATGGTGAAGAATCTGAAACTGAAAATTGTGGCGTGCAATATTATTCATCCCCTTTACTTTCAGTGCAGCAAACTCACTCCAGAAGGTGATTGAGGGTCTCTGAATGATCCAATGTTGTCCTAAACGACTGATGATGATAAATATAAGCCCCTGTGTGTAATCAAGTCTCTGTATAAATGCCCCTGCTCTGTGATAAAAACCAAGGAACCCATTGGACAGGTCAGGGATAAAGTTTTGGAGAAGAGGAAAGCAGGGTTAGATTATATAAAACAAAAATAGCCAAAGCTCTGAACATCTCACGGAGCACCAACCAAAAATGGAAAGAGTAGGGCACAACTGCAAACCTACAAGATATGGGCAAAATAGACATCCCAAGGAGGAGAGAACTAATGAGAGAAGCAGCCGAGAGGCCCATGGTCACTAGAGGAGCCGCAGAGATCACAGCTCAGGGGGAGAATCTGTCCACAGACTCCACAAATCTGCCCTGTACGAAAGAGTGGCAAAATTAAATACATTTTTGAAAGGAAACCATACGAAGTCATGTAGAGGACACAGCGACCAGTGCAAGAAATTGCTCTGGTCAGATGAGATCAAAACTGAACCTTTTGGGTTAAATGCAGAATGCTGTGCGAGGCACAAAACTAACGCTGCACATCACCCTGAAAACACCATCCCCACCGTCACACCTGGTGGAGGCAGCATCCTGATGTGGGGAGGCTTTTCTTCAGCAGTGGCAGGGAAGCTGTTCAGAGGTGATGGGAAGATGGATGGAGCTAAATACAGGACAATCCTTGATGAAAATCTGTTAGAGGCTGCAAAAGACCTGAAACTAGGCATAGGTTCATCTTCCAGCAGGGCGACTGTGGTGACCCTGAGGCTCTGGTCGCCACTGGGTACTGCACCCCAATTAGGGTGCGGTATCTATCTCAGGTAAGGTGGGGGTTAATCACCGGTGTTCCACAAAGTTCTGACTCCGGGAAGGGGGGGGGGGGCTGAATACAATTGCAACAGAGAAAGGTGGTCCTACAAAGTACTTACTCAGGGGGCTGAATACAAATGCACGGCACAAATTTCAGATTTATCTTTGTAAAACATTTAGAAAAATAGGAATCCATACACATATATAAATATATATATATATATACAGTATATTGTCATTTTACCTAGGTCTAAGCCAAAGAGATATGGAAGTGCCATATTTTCTTACCTGTTTAACCTTTTGAACTTCTGTTCATTAAAATTGAGCTTCCCTCTAGGGAAAAAGGTAATTAAAAGTCTGAGTATTAAAGGAAGTAAATCATGAAGTATGATATTTATAATAATATATTGATATAACAATAATCAGGCAATGTACCATGAAAATAATCCTATAGGAAAATACCAAGCTATGACTTGCCTACTTTGGACACATCATGCGAAGAAAGCATCACTGATGAAGGACATAATGGTTGGAAGAATAAAAGGAATGAGGCGAAGAGGAAGAACAGCAACCCGATACTATCAAGATAATGGTGGAGAAGACCCTGGTGGACCTATCTAGGCGGAGAAGTCCCTGGTGGACCTACCTAGACAGAGAAGACCTGGTGGACCTTCCTAGACAGAGAAGACCCTGGTGGACCTATCTAGGCAGAGAAGACCCTGGTGGACCTATCTAGGTGGAGAAGACTGTGGTAGACCTATCAAGATGGAGAAGACCCTGGTGGACCTATCTAGGTGGAGAAGACCCTGGTGGACCTATCAAGGTGGAGAAAACTCTGGTGGACCTATCAAGGTGGAGAAGACCCTGGTGGACCTATCTAGACGTAGAAGAAACTGGTGGACCTATCTAGGCTGCACAAGATCCATCATCCTACAGAGTCATCATGGCTCCAGATCGAGCTGAAGGACATTAAATGATAATAGTAAAATTGCTGTCACGATGTTTCTTGAATAAATGGAGCCTGGACAATTACATTATGTATATTTTTGTTAAAATTTAAATATTGTGTTTCAAGGTACTGGAAATCCCTTCATCACAGTTGGGACATTTAGGTCACTAATATTCTTGGGCTATTAGGAGAGTGGTAGAAAACATTACGAGATTATTGCCTTTCACAAACAAGGAAAAGGATAAAAAAAAAACACATAAGAACACTGGGTACACTACCTGGCAGAAAAAGGAAGTTGTCACCGGCTGCCACTAGATTCCTGAGGAAGCAGGAGGTCAAAAAATCCCCAAGTGACTGTAAAAACCTGCAATAAGATTTGGTGGCTGTGGGCACTGATGTTTCAGTTTGCACACTAAGCTGAAGGTATCCATGCCTAAACTCCAAAGCATGGCGCTTTACTGACCAAAGAGTACAAAAATGTCAGCTCCAATATACAAAAAAACATATAAATAAGCCACAGACGTTTTGAGATTATTTTTTGTGGAACAGCGAAACAAAACTGGAGCTTGTATGTCTAGAGGAAGAAAAATGAAGCATGGCAGTAGTCAAGTATGGTGGTGGTGCTGTAATTCCTACAGCAAAGCATGGTGGTGGTACTGTAATGCCTACAGTAAAACATGGTGGTGGTGCTGTAATGCCGATAGCAAAGCATGGAGGTGGTGATGTAATGCCTACAGTAAAGCATGCCAGTGGTGCTGTAATATCTACAGTAAGACATGGTGGTGGTGCCGTGATGCCTATGGTGAAGTACGGTGGTACTGTAATGCCTACAGTAAGCATGGCGGTGGTGCCATAATGCCTAAATTAAAGCATAGTGGTGGTGCCATAATGCTTATAGTGAAGCATAGCAGTGGTGCCATAATGCCTACAGTAAAGCATAGTGGTGGTGCCCATAATGCCTACAGTAAAGCATGCTGGTGGTGCTGTAATGCCGACAGTGAAGGATGGCAGTGGAACCATGGCGGTGGGGCCTTGATGCCTACAGTGAAGCACGGTGGTGGGGCCATTATGCCTTCAGTTAAGCATGGTATTGTTGCACTAATGCCCACAGTGAAGCAATGTGTGTAATGCCTACAGTGAAGCATGGAGGTGGTGCAGGGATGCCCACAGTGAAGCATGGTGGTAGGGCTGTGATGCCTAAAGTGAACCATGGCAGCTTGCCTGACTTGAACCCCATAGAACATCTTCAATGGGATTTGAAGAAGATGATTGCAGCATGAAAACCTACATAAGAATATTAATGACCTAGAGTCCATTGACTATGAAAAATAGGCTGCAATTCCCCAGGAACACTGCCAGAAACCAGTGACCAGCTGCACATCACATTTGCAGCAGGTTATAGCAGCCAGAGGAGCTCTACTACGTGCTTAAGATACTTTACATAAAGGGGTGAATAATCCTGAGACCGTGGTATTCTTTCATGCTGAATTTGGTGAAACCTTTAGTATAGAGATTTTCTACATTATTCTTGTTTTATTGAAAACAGCAGAAAGTTTTGTAAATTTTGCTAATAAACCAAATTGGGGGGGGTTTGTATAATTTTGATTTGACCTGTAGTCTTGAGAAAAATCTTGTAGAGAAAAACATCAGAAAAACAAATAAGAAGAATATTGTTCAAAAATTGTAGAAATAATAATAAAAATATTATTAAAAATGCTAAATACAATAGTAATAATAATAATTAATAACAATATGATAATAATAAAAATAACAAATAGTGATGGTTCAAATAATAGTAGTTTTTTTTATAAAAAAAAAACTGTAAAAAAAACCACTTAAAAATAGCCGTAAAATTTCTGAATTCTTCTGATAATTTTTTTTTTTATGAACTTACCTTTCTTTATTTCTAGAATTTGGCGGCGTTCTTAAAATTAGGGATTATTTTGGCCATTGTTTGGTTCTGGTACAATGGGCATAGTATGATGTTCCTTCTCCTGCCCATATTTCTCCGGAAGTTTTGATCTTATATACATCAGCCCCCTCCCCGCTGACGCACCGCACCATTCCTCTCGTGTATAATTAGGAAGAATCCTGAAAGTTGGGTAAAAAAAAGAAAACTCAATGAAAATGTTAATTAATGTGATCTGGTGATCCTCCTCCTCAGAATAGTAATAATTGACGACAATACATAAGCCCTGTATTGTTTTATTTCACCATTAGTTCTGTTCTCTTCTAATTAATGACTCCATTTACATCTCAACAGATGAAGGGAAAGTAGAATTGGGTGTTTTCATTTATTAAAGGGAACTTATCTGATGTCCCAAACTGTACCCATAAAGAATTAGAGCCATAATCAAGCATATCCTCGTGTGTGATATGTCTACAAAATCAAATTTATTGTCATTGTTTGACATATATTATCTCAGAATAGTCGAGAGCAGAGGGTGACTTCCGTAGCATAGTCCAGCCTTCCATTTTCTAATAAGGGATTCTTTACTGTAAGGGCAATAAAAATTTAGAGCACTCTAATTAAGAGCAGATACACTATGGAGCACTCTGGTGTAAGAGCAAAGAAACTATGGAGCACTCTGGTGTAAGAGCAAAGAAACTATGAAGCACTCTGGTGTAAGAGCAAAGACACTATGGAGCACTCTGGTGTAAGAGCAAAGACACTATGGAGCACTCTGGTGTAAGAGCAAAGACACTATGGAGCACTCTGGTGTAAGAGCAAAGACACTATGGAGCACTCTGGTGTAAGAGCAAAGACACTATGGAGCACTCTGGTGTAAGAGCAAAGACACTATGGAGCACTCTGCTGTAAGAGCAAAGACACTATGGAGCACTCTACTGTAAGAGCAAAAGGAACTATGGAGTCTGCACTCACTGCTGCAAAAGAAACCTACTTCTCATCCCTCATATCCTCTCTATCCCACAACCCTAAACAGCTATTCAACACTTTCAACTCTCTCCTCCGTCCCCCCGGCACCTCCTCCATCTCCTCTCATCTCTTCTGAAGACCTTGCCTCTTTCTTCAAGCAGAAGATCGACAACATCAGAGCAAGCTTTGGCCCACAATCACTACAGCCCTTCCTCACAACTACTCAGCCTTCTTCCACCAAATCCAGCTTCTCCACCCTGA
This sequence comes from Anomaloglossus baeobatrachus, assembly GCF_048569485.1. Taxonomy (NCBI): domain Eukaryota; kingdom Metazoa; phylum Chordata; class Amphibia; order Anura; family Aromobatidae; genus Anomaloglossus; species Anomaloglossus baeobatrachus. The sequence continues at coordinate 98,435 of NW_027443981.1, read as the reverse complement.
CAGAAGATCATCTTTCCACTCTACTCTCAAGATCACATCTCACAACCTGCCTGCTTGATCCACTCCCATCCCACCTCATCCCCAATCTCACCACAGTCTTCCTCCCGACCCTAACCCATCTCTTCAACCTATCACTAACAACTGGTGTATTCTCTTCATGCTTTAAACATGCCTCAATCACACCCATCCTCAAAAAGCCCTCCCTTGACCCTTCCTCTGTGTCAAACTATCGCCCCATATCCCTTCTCCCCTACGCCTCAAAACTACAGGAACAGCATGTCCATCTTGAATTGTCCTCATACCTCTCTTCCTGCTCCCTCTTTGACCGTTTTCAATCTGGTTTCCGACCCCATCATTCCACTGAAACTGCCCTGACCAGTCACTAACGACCTACTAACCGCAAAAGTCAAGCGACACTACTCTGTCCTCCTCCTCCTCCTGGACCTGTCCTCTGCCTTTGACACAGTAGCCCATTCCCTCCTACTACAGATTCTCTCATCTCTGGGCATCACAGACTTGGCGCTATGTTGGATCTCCTCATACACTTAACCAACCAAACTTTCAGCATCTCCCACTCTCACACCACTTCCTCATCTCGCCCCCTATCCATCGGTGTGCCCCAAGGTTCAGTTCTTGGACCCCTGCTGTTCTCCATTTACACCTTTGGCCTGGGACAGCTCATAGAGTCCCACCGCTTTCAGTATCATCTCTACGCTGATGATATGCAGATCTACCTCTCTGGACCTAATATCAACATTACCTCCCTACTAACCAGAATCCCACAGTGTCTCTCTGCTATTTCATCCTTTTTCTCTGCTCGATTCCTAAAACTGAACATGGACAAAACAGAATTCATTGTCTCCCCCCATCACTCAACCTCCCCATCTGGCATATCTATCAATGTCAATGGCTGCCCACTCTCCCCGGTTCCACGCGCTCGCTGCCTGGGAGTAACCCTAGACTCTGATCTCTCTTTCAAGCCACACATCCAAGCCCTCTTCACCTCCTGCCGCCTCCAACTCAAAAATATTTCCTGGATCCGTACATTCCTTTCCCATGAAGCTGCAAAAACCCTAGTACATGCCCTTATTATCTCCAGCCTGGATTATTGTAACCTCTTGCTCTGTGGCCTCCCTTCTAACAGTGTCGCACCTCTACAATCTAGTGTAAACTATGCTGCCCGGCGAATCCACCTCTCCCCCCGCTACTGCCCGACCTCTCCTCTCTGCCAATCCCTTCACTGGCTTCCCATTGCCCAACGACTCCAGTTCAAAACACTAACCATGACCTACAAAGCCATCCACAACCTGTCTCCTCCCTACATCTGTGACCTAGTCTCCCGGTACTTACCTGCACGTAACCTTTGATCCTCACAAGATCTCTGTCTCTACTCCTCTCTCCTCTCCTCTTCCCACCATCGCATCCAAGATTTCTCCCGTGCCTCCCCCATACCCTGAAATGCTCTGCCACAACACATCAGACTCTTGCCTACCTTGACAAGCTTCAAAAGGAACCTGAAGACCCACCTCTTCCGACAAGCCTACAACCTGCCGTAACCCTCAGTCTGATACAGCGCCGCACTATCAGCTCTACCCTCACCTACTGTATCCTCACCCATCCCTTGTAGACCGTGAGCCCTCGCAGGCAGGGCCCTCTATCCTCCTGTATCAGTCTGTGCCTTGTATTGTTAATGATTATTGTACTTGTCCCTATTATGTACCCTTTCACATGTAAAGCGCCATGGAATTGATGGCGCTATAATAAATAATAATAATAATGGAGCACTCCATTGTAAAAGCAGAAACACTATGGAGCACTCTACTGTAAGAGCGGAAACATTATGGTGCACTCTACTGTAAGAGCAGAGACACTATGGAGCACTCTACTGTTGGAGCAGAGACACTAAGGAGCACACTACTGTATGAGCACAGACACTATGGAGCACTTTACTATTAGAGCAGAGACACTATGGAGCATTCTACAGTAAGAGCAGAGACACTATGGAGCACTCTACTGTAAGAGTAGAGACACTATGGAGCTCTATACCGGAAGATCAGAAACACTATGGAGCACTATACTGTAAGAGCAAAGACACTATGGAGCACTCTATTGCTAGAGTGGAGACTCCATGGAGATCTATACTGGAAGATCAGAAACACTATGGAGCACTCTACTGTAAGAGCACAGACACTATGGAGCACTCTACTGTAAGAGCACAGACACTATGGAGCACTCTACTGTAAGAGTAGAGACACTATGGAGCACTCTACTGTAAGAGTAGAGACACTAAGGAGCACTCTATTGTAAGAGCAGAAACACTATGGAGCTCTATACTGTAAGATCAGAAACACTATAGAGCACTCTACTGTAAGAGCAAAGACACTATGGAGCACTCTACTCTAAGAACAGTGAAACCATGGGGCTCTCTACTGTAAGACCAAGGAGACTATGGAGCTCTCTACTGTAAGAGCAAGGAGACTATGGAGCACTCTAGTGTAAGAGCAAGGAGACTATAGAGCTCTCTACTGTAAGACCAAGGAGACTATGGAGCTCTCTACTGTAAGAGCAAGGAGACTATAGAGCTCTCTACTGTAAGAGCAAGGAGACTATAGAGCTCTCTACTGTAAGAGCAAGGAAACTATACAACACTCTACTGTAAGAGCAGGGAGCTTATACAGCACTTTACTGAAAATGCAGAGACTGTGGAGCTACTATAAGAGTAGTTACACTATCAAACTCTCTACTGTAAGAGCAGTAAGACTAATTCTCTATTGTAAAAGCAGTGACCGTTTGGAGCACTCTAAAGGCCACTTTACACACAGAGATAAATCTGCGGCAGATCTGTGGTTGCAGTGAAATTGTGGAAATCAGTGCCAGGTTTGTGGCCATGTACAAATGGAACAATATGTCCATAATTTCACTGCAACCACAGATCTGCCATAGGTTTATCTCTGTGTGTAAAGTCTCACTATGAAACTCTCTGCTGTAAGATCTGTGAGACCATGGAGGGGAGATAACTAGAGTTGAGCGAATAGTGAAAAATCCGGGTCCGGCAGCTACCCGGCGGATTGAGAAAGAGGTCCGGATCCGATCCGGAGTTCGGCCCCATATATGTCAATGGGGAGTGGAATCCGGGGATGAGAGAGAGGAGAGAGAGAGGAGAGAGAGAAGAGAGAGGAGAGAGAGAGGAGAGAGGAGAGAGTGGCGATAGAGAAGAGAGAGAGAGAGGAGAGAGAGAGAGGAGAGAGAGAGGAGAGAGAGAGGAGAGAGAGAGGAGAGAGAGAGAGGAGAGAGGAGAGAGAGAGAAGAGAGAGGAAAGAGAGAGGAGAGAGAGAGAGAGAGGAGAGAGGAGAGAGAGAGAAGAGAGAGAGGAAAGAGAGAGGAGAGAGAGAGGAGAGAGAGGAGAGAGAGAGAGAGAGAGAGAGAAGAGAGAGAGAGGAGAGAGAGAGAGAGGAGAGAGAGAAGAGAGAGAGGAGAGAGAGAAGAGAGAGAGAAGAGAGAGAGGAGAGAGAGAGAGAGAGAGGAGAGAGAGAAGAGAGAGAGGAGAGAGAGAGAGGAGAGAGAGGAGAGAGAAAGAGAGGAGAGAGAGAGAGAGAGAGAGAGAGAGAGAGAAACCCCCCCCCACAAAAACGGATCCGGATCCCGCACCCGGAATTCTGCGTCCGGGTTGGACTCGGATCTGCCGCTCAAACCGTGCGGATCCGGATTTTGCCGATCCGGGTCCGCTCAACCCTAGAGATAACGTTTCCCCTTCAACAAATCAGGGATTCTTTACTGTAAAGGCAGTGAGAATATGGATTTTCTGCTCCACCACTCCAGGACTATATCTAGTACTCTACTCCTCCACTATAAGAGCAGGACGACTATGGAAGTCTCAATTAGAAGATCAATGAAACTACGACGTTTCTGCCCCAGGATTTTGTACTCTATTCTGAAACCAGAAAAGGCTCTTGGTAAAGTTGACGGGCAATATGCCAGCTTGAATACAGAGGGCCAAATCTAGATGGTCCTATTCTTTTTGCTATATTGGGCATGAACGTGTGCAGGAATCCTAGCGTTGAGGGATCTGGACTGGAGCAATTAGCCCGAGGGCCTTGGATTTCATGTGGATGGTCCTGTCCTGGGTGGGAAATCCTAGCACCACAGTTGGGGAAGGGGGGGGGTTGACACTTTTTGATCTTCACTATAAGGCCCCTTCTCTTAGTCTACGCAATGAATATTTTAATAGACTCACAAGGAATCGTATAATTATTGCTGTAATGTTCTGAAACGTTCACTAATATCATCCTCGGATTACAGCGTCCAGTTGGGAATGATACATTATGTCTTATGTTTGTATCAAACATGGAAAATAAATAATTGGTGACAAAACAAGGAGAAGACGTCTCAGGGTCCCCAGAGGGAGACTTCCCCAGGGACATTAGTGGAAGATGTGTTTACTCATTACCTAATACTTATTAAGAGCTCAAATGAGGATAATTGAAGATTAGGGACTAATTACTGCCAAAGGGACAACTCTCAGAGGTTCCTCCAAACCCAACCGTTCACGACAATGAAGATGCACTTGTCATTTTTTGTCTAGGAGAACTGTATTACTAATAATTTGCCTCTAATATTATATTGTTAATTGACTTACATAGTTGTCAATATTTCTGGAGATGTTCTTGTCCAGCACCCTACTTAGGATACCATGACCCAACCAGGACCTTTCATCACATTTTTCATGTTGACCTGGACACATGATGTAACAGTGGCTGCAGAGCGAAATAAAATGTTTTAGGTTTTTTAATTTCGCCTCTCCGTTGCAAAAATATAACCAATCAACGTATTAGTTAATTTTCATTAAGACCAAATAGGTATTATCAGATAGTTTTCACAGGGGGCGTGTACTTCTTCCCCCTGTATAAAACTGACCAATCATAAGCAGGCAGCAACACACTGGAGAAAGAAGAACACGCCCCCACCAGAGTGTAGAGCAGGTTTTTCAGTGTGTGAGATGTATTCACCCAGTCCTGACCTCTTGGTTTTACCTCCTGCATGATTAGTGCTGGGAGGAGATCAAAGTTGACTAACACCTTTCAGATAAAGTCCAGGCAGAAGTAAATTCCCCCAGTGAAAACTATCTGATAACACCCACTTGGACTTAAAGGAAACCTGTCACCGGATGCAGGGCAGGGCAGATCAAAGTGCGCCTGCGCAGGACCTCATTGTCGGCCAGTGTAGATGACGTAGAACGCGTCACCCACACTAGTTTCAGAAGGAGGATAAAGATGGCCGAAAGAGGAGGCGCAGGACCCGGAGAATGGAGACGTCCATCCGACCGGTCTACGGCGTACCAATCGTTAGGTAAGTATTATACACATCCCGTGACGGGTTCCCTTTAATGAACATTAACGAACATTAACTTATCAAGCGACAAATAATTTGATAATATTTCTGCAAAGAAGAGGTGAAATAACATTTATCATCTATCTTGAGAAGTGATAAATGGATTATTTGGAAAACAACATTTACCCCTTGCTTTTGCAGCCATTTTTTTTTGCGTTTGTTGTAATTACCTGCCCTTCTTTCAAGAGCCATCAGCCAGTAACTCATCAGTGCCTTTGCGATCTCCATTTAAATGTTGCTTTCAGAAATTGCCAGCAGCATCTAAATGGTTAACAGCAGCAAACAGAGTTCAGCTCCAGCTGCTGACTTAAGAGGCAGATGCTGGCTTTGTAAAAAAATAAAAGTAAAATTATTTAACCCATACAGTAAAAACCAAAACAAAACAAACAAAAAACTTAAGATTGTCATTTTTTATCACCACCCAAACACCCCAAAATGCAACAAAAATCAATCAAATGCCCCCCCAAAATGTTACCATTAACCCCTCTGTGTATACGAGAAAATGTATGTCCTGCCTGGTGTGAATGTGGAGTGAATGTCCTGAAGGTGGAACTGACTCAGGATTTAATGCTGGCTGCATTATACAGCTACAAAATACATACAGCTGCACTCTAGAATGCTAACAATGAATAAGGGAACTCTGCTATTGCTTTACTGCTCTAGGAATATTGACCAATACATACTGTAAGCTAAGTATCTATTTTTTCAAATATTCCTATAGCAGTAATGCAATATACCAGAGTTCCCTTATTCCTTTGTGAGGAAAGAGTTAACCTTTTTCACTGACTTAGAAAATAATAGAAATTCATTCTCCCTGGCAAGACCAAACCAGACTTATTTGCGTAATAAACTGTGAGACCAACTTCAAGGACATAGAATGTTTTGACTTAGAAATGACTGACAAACATCTTGTTATGAGAATGAGAGGCGGAATAGACTATTATGGGAGTATAAGTCATTATATTAATTTCTCTTGCTGGGAATATGCAATCCACGCCTTAATGAATGTAGATTAATGAATATGTATGTTGCATAGTTACGCCCTAATCAACTTTGTATAACTTTGTAATGTAAACAATACCAATACACTTTCTATTCGGAGCCGCACATCTCCAGTCTTATGTGTATAACGGCGTTCGCTTGTTTTCATTGAGACGGAGTAGCAGAGGGGGGGTCACCGGTACCTTCTCTGCATTCGGACATCGCTGGCAACAGCTGTGACCGTTAGGTCAACCTAACATTATCCGGCGCCCGAAAAGCAGGGACCCGTGTTTCTAATCCCAGGACGCAGTGGACTATCTTGCCATTCAGAGGAGGAGTGGACCAGACGTGGGGACCAGAAACACCTGGCCAGGTAAGAGTTGAACCTTATTCTTCTCTTTATGCTCCCCACATCTGATCTCCCCTCTCCTCAACGCGCAAAATGGTACACTGTGAGTAGAAACTGGGTTATTGGCGGGTTTCCACTGAACTCTGAGAGAGCCTTGCCAGCTGATGTTTTCTGTGCCTTGTTTGTTTGTTTCTCTGTGTTTCTCTGCCTCTCCGTGTGTCTGCTCTCCTGCGCTTTACTTCTGTGCTGTTGTCCTTGTTGGTAGTCATAGATCCCATACATCAGTGAGTGTTGAAAGGGAATAGTGTACCTGCTCTGTCCAATGGATGTGATATTCACTGCCCTAGTGTTAGTGGGAATAGCCCTGTTTGCCATTGCTATCGGATATAGAGTGTATCTCTGTTACAAGAAGGGTAACCCAGCGCCATTCAACATTCTCAGCCCCCTCTGAAGTTAGGACACCACCTTTCAGTAGGAATACACATCAAGAATCAGTCTTTGGGTACTTCCAGGAAAGGTGGTTCTAGACCTCACCTTAGGTAGGAATACAAAAGGAGTTAGTCTCTGAGTATCTCCAGGATAGGTAGGTTTAGTCCAAAGGACGTTCAAGGGTCTAAAAGCTGAAGAAGATAGAAGAAGAAGAATGGGCAACGAATATCAAAAGACAGAAGAGCTGGATGCACCCTGCAACATCTCATTACGTGTTATCATGGCAAAAGAACAGCCAGTCAGTCCAAGGAAGTTTTCAAGACATTTGGATTGAAGGGGAAGGATCAATTGGACCCCAACAAATGGGACACAATAACAGCTACTAGAGCAGGAGTGATAGCAGATAAATCATGGACTAAACTGGTCAGAACTCTTTCTGACATGGCAAAAACAGCCCACGATCAAGGTTGGATATACCATGAAGAATCAGACACATGGGAAGAAGCTGCGAAGAAGGCTAATAAGGAACAGCAGCTTCCTCCGTACCTGTCAGCTACTCCTGGAACAGCTCCAAAAATAGCAGGATCCCCGGAATGGACCTGCACAAACTGTGGCCAACAAAATCCGGACTGGAGTGAAACATGCCTAGCCTGTGCAGCCCCACAGCACAAGCTACAAGCCACAAGCCACAGCACCAGTGCCTCTTTATCCCGTAGTGGAAAGAAGAGCAAAATGCTCCAGATCCGACTAGAAACCCAGTCAGTTTTTCACGTTACCTGAACCAAATACAGGTCTCCTACAGAAGCACTTGGTTGGACATGGAAGGTTTGTGTAGAGTTAAAATGTCTCCCGAACTGTATGCCAAACTCACTGCCCACCTGACAGGACATGCTCCGGACGATACCCGTAATGTGGAATCGGGCCAAGACTTCATGATAAGACTCAGTCTCTTCTGCGCCCAGGAGCAAAGAACTAAGGGCACAATGGGACCAGTGCATCAAGGTCCTGTGCAGAATGTCAGCTTATTTTACTACAGATTGATGCAGTCATTCGCAAATGAAGGGCTGGACTTACAAGCGGGTGCAATACGTCGCCTGATGGTAAGATCCTTCATGGATGGAATACATGCACCTCTGGCAGAAAGATTGAAAGCGTGCTGCCCAGAATGGAGGAACATGGAAGACATAGATCTTCTAGTCAACAAAGCAAGTGGCTTAGAAACCGACGCAAAGGATAAAAGGAGCAACAAGAAAGTTGTCATAGCAGCAGTGGACGGCCAGCCAGAAGGTACAAGAAAGAAGGCTCCGACCTGCTACTATTGTGGAGTCAGAGGACGTGATCAGAGACTGTAGAAAGAAGAAGAGGGACACTCAAAACCGACCCGAGAGTCAGGAGGAGAAGACTGCCTGACTTGCGGCAGCACGGGATAGGGATGCCAGAGGTCCATTTATACATGTCCCCCTTCACATTGGCAACAAGGAAATAAGAGCTTTGGTGGACTCAGGAGCCTCACGCTCCTGAACCCCAGGAACCTAGTGCCTGAAGGATCCATCTCATCTGAAGCTACTGTAGTATCCGGATTTGATGGACAAGCCCAGATAATCCCAATAACACATCCACTGAAGGTGAAACTGGGACCACACATGTTCGTGTCTAAATTCTTAGTGTCCCCCCTGGGTGGAGATGCCCTAGTGGGAGCCGATCTACTATCAAGACTACAAGCTCAGATTGTCTACAATGAAGATGGATCTGCTATCCTGCAAATTCCAAAAGATATCCCAGAAGAAATCCTGTGCACTCTCCAGATGATAGAAGATCAACCAGAATCTGAAGTTACACATGAAGTAAACACGGACCCAATACTTCTACAAGTTCCTGCAAAACTCTGGTCCACATCAAAAACTGACCTCGGCACACTACCCGTGCCCCCCGTAAAGGTTTCAGTAAAGCCTGGAATTACGCCACCGCAGCTGAGACAATCCCCCCTCCCGCTACCTCTCGCAGTACATCTACCAGTACGTGGATGATTTACTACTGTGCTTCCCTAGTGAAGAGAAATGCTTACCTTTCTGGCAGAAGTAGGATGCAAAGCAAGCAGAGATAAATGCAGACGGTGGATTCCCAATGCGTCACTACTCATGCAACCGCTGTATGATTGCACAAAGAATGTTCCTTTTTCCCTTACAGAAGAAGCTTGATAAAACTTTCAAAAGCTCAAGGAACTAGTGATTGATGCATCTGCTCTGGCACTACCAAACTATGATCTCACCTTTAATCTGTTCGTAGCAGAGCTTCAAGGATTTGCCGTAGGAGTACTCACCCAGAAGACGGACAAACATCTCATAATCGGGTACTACTCCTCCCAACTTGACAACGCCACAAAAGCAGCACCAACCTGTGTCTGTGCCGTTACAGCAGTTTCAAACATACTGCAGAAAGCATCTGAAATCTCACTCGATTTCCCGACTACCATCCTTACCAGCCATGACATCTATGCTGTTCTCAATCAAGTGCAACTGAAATACCTCTCCATGGCAAGACAAGTCAGACTTCAGTGCACGCTGTTGCTACCCCCCAAACATCTAATTTGCTCGAGTTACAAGTCTAAACCTTGCTGATCTGCTGATCTTTACAAGTTTAGAAGGGGGGACAGAAGAGAGGACAGAAGAGAGTGACAAACGTACCAGTGCACCATTTGATCATGATTGTCAGGAACTCATTGAACATGAGGCAAAGCCCCTGCACAATATACAGGCAACACCGCTTACAAATCCAGACTTTGAACTTTTTGTGGATGGTAGCAGATACGCTGATGAAGCAGGCAAGTTCCACACCGGATTTGCAGTAGTGACTCTATATGCAGTCTTAGCCAAACAACCGCTACCTCCACGCATATCTGCTCAAGAAGCAGAACTTCTTGCCATCATCTGGGCAATTGAGTTTCTGGAAGAACGAACAGCGAACATCTACACGGACTCAGCCTATGCACACGGCATTGTGCACGATTTTGGCACTATCTGGCAGACAAGAGGATTCCTGACAGCAACAGGAAATCCCATCAGGCATGGAGCTTCAGTGAAGAAACTAATGGAAGTAGCCTTGATACCAAAACAGCTAGCAATCATAAAGGTTGCTGCCCACACCAAGGCTCAAACACCCGAGGCAAGGGGAAATCGCTTGGCCGACCAAACAGCAAAACAAGCAGCCTTACTCCCTTTGAAGGAGACGGAAACAGTGTCAACGACGGAGGAAGAAATGCAGAACCTCTTTGAGACACAAGAAAACGCCTCTGAGGAAGAAAAGGCCGGATGGCGGGCCAAGGGGGCAGAAAAGGTGGAGGGGATTTGGCGCTTAAACGGACTTCCCGTCCTGCCACGCAGTTGGTTCCCTGCCATTTTCCAACTACTCCACTATCCCACACACGGTAGCACAAACTCAATCATGAACCAGATGCAACCATATTGGATAGCCCCCGGCTTCAGACAATACGCCTCCCAGAGAATAAAGGATTGTCACATCTGTCAACAACACAATCCAGGCCAGCTAACTAAAACCCCGCAAAGACACATGCCAAAGACGTTTGCCCCATTTCAAAGAGTATAAATAGACTATATACAGTTGCCAAAACATGGCATCTACGAGTTTGTACTTGTCTGTGTAGACCTCTTCTCAGGATGGCCAGAGGCCTACCCTGTCAGCTCAGCCACGGCCCGAATTACAGCAAAGAAATTGGCCTGTGAGCTGGTGCCTCGGTTTGGACTCCCTGAAGTCATGGAGTCAGACCGAGGTACTCATTTCACTGGACAAGTGTTCCAGAACACCTGTGCCCTGTTAGGCATTCAGTCAGCCTTACACACGCCTTACCACCCACAGTCATCAGGGAAAGTGGAAAGGTTAAATGGCACTCTAAAGCTCAAACTAGCCAAGGCAGTGGAGGAGACTGGTAGACCATGGACAGAATGTCTCCCCATAGCTCTTTACTCTATAAGGACCACCCCGCAGGGAAAGCACAGGCTCTCACCATTTGAAATACTCTTTGGTAGTGCACCCAGATTAGGATGCTACTTCCCGCAGGAGTTACACCTGCAATGTGAAAGCCTAACGTCTTATGTTGTTTCCCTGCAGAAGAGACTAACTGAAACCCACCAAAGGGTCTACTCTTCTCTACCTGATCCTGCTGATGCTGTTCCAGGAACCCACTCCCTAAAGCCTGGTGACCGGGTCTACTTAAAGAAGCACGTGAAAAAGACCCTTGAGCCACGATTCGAAGGGCCTTTGACTGTCCAGCTGACCAATCCAACCTCCGTCAAACTTGAGGGGAGATCGATATGTGTCCATGCCAGCCACTGCAAGAAGGCCTAATACCGCTGATAAGTATTTCTATGTGTACTCCCTTTTTGGGGCCTTCTACACCACGGCAGAATTAATTTGAGACCCATCATGAAGTGTTAGTGTGAAGCCCCGCTAGTATGTGTCGGTGCAGTACCTTCAGGGACTCCACGTGGATGGAACAGTCTGGTCACAGGTAGGGAACCTTCTATTTAGGATTGTCGTGACGCCACTCTCAGAATTGCGGTCAGTGGTGACCGCCACTGCAGGTTAAGGGATGCCTGGGGCTGATGGTGGGTGCAGTCAGTTGTAATAGCCTCCTGAGAGTGAGGCAAGCCCCAGGCCCCGGTGTATGTGTGTGGGACCACAGGTCGCAGAATGACTCAAACACAGTCCAAGAAGTCTTTCAACGTGTTTACTCACTGTTTGGAGGTCACGGTGAGATGCCCGGGCGACACTGTGATAACCAGGTTGAACCAGGAATTCCAGGAGGCCGTTCTGAGGGTAGCTGTCCACTCGCCTTCCTTGCACTCTTTCTGTTTTAGGAGGATCCTTTGCTTGAAGCGTGGTAGGACCCCTCCAGGGAAGCTGTTACCACCCTGCTCCCCTCTCTCTGGCTCGTCTGCCGGCAGCGTGGCCTTGGTGGGATGGCTTCTGGCCCTGTCCCCTTATGGGCCTGGTGATTGCTGCTTGGCTCAAGCTCTGTGTAGTCGTGGTGAGGGCATGAAGTACCCCCCCCACCTGTAGGTTAAGCAGCTCTGGATGATCTGCTGCCTGTACTGGGGACCTAGTTCCCCTTGTGTGCTCGGATACCGGGATCTCCGTACTCAGCCACCCTTCTCTCTGGATGATTTTCAGGCCGACCCACGGTACTCCTTTCTCCCCCGCTTTCAGCTACTGCACTCCTCAGGACCTGTCTGACACGAGAGCTCCTCTGCTCCCTTCCACACACTTCAACTTCTTCCTCCAGACTCCCCTCTTCCTCTCTCTCTCTCTGCCCTGCTTCCTAGCAACCAGCCCCTGAACACACCCCCAGCTGGGAATTGAAAGTTAACCCCTTCTGGCTACCCAAGGGTCCCCTCTGGTAATGTGGGAGGCCTGGTCACTATATGTTTGTGTGTGCACCTCATCCTGGCCTTTGGAGATTACCTGGAAGCATTGCTCCCGCATGGGTGCAATACTCTGTGGTGCCTGACCAGGTCAGGGGCGCCACATTCCCCCTTAGTTATCATCAGCACGTCCTCGGGCTGCAAAGACAAGAGAAAGAAAAAAAGGTAAATACAAACTTTTCCCACACAGGGGCAATTATTTACATTTAAACATGCCAGGTACCATTCCACCACCAACCACCCACATGTCCGAACCCCACCCAAAAACCTCCAGGAGGTAGGTCGCCGGTCCTTTTGGTGACCAGGGCTGGGCCATCACATTCCCCAGACCTTTCCTCCAATCTTCCTCTCCTGAGGGGAGTGGTGTAAGGTAGGCCCCATAAACAGGCGTACCCGCTTCCGAGTGTTGGAGGGCAGGCCCCATAAACAGGCGTGCCCCCTTGTTGGTGCAGAGCCATGCCCCTCAACAGGCAGACTCTGTGGTTGATACCAAGGAGGTAACTTTTTACAATGCAAAAGTTTGTGGTTAAAGCCAGTTCATAACCAGTGGTCTAACATTTTAAGGAGGTCTCACAATAGTCCTTGTGGGCACATTTCGCTTAAACGTTACTTAACTATAACAGGTTAAACATTACATTTCATACCGTCACTTTGAACTAAACTGTACTTTCTCTATAGCGTAATGGGAGCTGACCAAAGTTGCTGCGGGTTGATCTACGCAGTACTATACTGTCATCTGTCTGAGGTTGTGTCCTCCCACCCGATGTATGTGTCTCGATGTGAATAATAGGTGTACTAGGTATTGATACCAGTGCATGGTCTTCTGCTTCAGCTACATTTGGCTCTTCCAGGTTCTGAACAGGTTCTTCTGGGTCTCTTACTTCTCCAGATTGAGGGAATGTAATAACCGGAATAACTACTGCTCCATTGTATTGAGGCCAACTTGCTGGAAAATCTCCAAGTACAGTATGGATCATCTTTTCTTTTGGTTCTTGAACTGGCAAAGGGTTGGGAATTTCTTCAGGGATTCTTAGTTGTTCAGGACATTTCTTTAAGCGATCCCTAGAAACGACAGCTGTTGTTTTTCCTCCATCCTTGCTGATAAGGCATGTCTTTTCATTGCTGAGCGTCGATGGTAACACAGTATAGGGTTCTTCTTCCCAGTGATTGTCAAGTTTATGACGTCTTCTCTTTCTTTTGAGAACTATATCTCCTGGCATCAAAGGAACAGCAGGTGCTTTTCGATTGTAGGCCTTTTCTTGTTTCTCACGTTGCTGAGTCAGGCTTCGCTCCACACACTCTTGTACTTTCTTGTATTGGGCTTGGCGGTTGGAATCCCAATCAGCACCTTGTAGATGGTCTTCAGGGGTCTCAACTCCCATTTCCAGATCTACTGGCAATCTCCCGGGTCTGGCCCTCATCAGGTATGCCGGTGTGCAGTTCGTGGAACTCACAGGGATGTTGTTATACATGTCCACTAGATCGGGCAGTTTTTCTGGCCACTGACTTCGTTCTTCTAGTGGGAGAGTCTTCAGAAGGTCGAGAATGATGTGGTTCATTTTCTCACACATGCCATTGGTCTGAGGATGGTAAGGCGTGGTACGGATCTTCTTGCAGCCGTAAAGGTTACAAAACTCCTTAAACACTTCAGCTTCAAAGGCTGGTCCTTGGTCAGTGAGCACTTGGTCTGGATAGCCATGTGGTCGACAGAAATGTGTCTGGAACGCTTTGGCTGCAGTCTGACCGGTCAAGTCCTTGACTGGTACTACCACCAGGAATCTGGAGTAGTGGTCAACCATAGTGAGAGCGTAGTTGTAGCCTTGTCTGCTGGGTGCCAACTTTACATGGTCCAGGGCCACGATCTCCAGGGGCCGTTTAGTTTGGATTGGCTGGAGTGGTGCTCTCTGGCTGGGCTGGTCTTTTCTTCTAAGATTGCAGGGCCCGCAGTTTTGACACCACTTCTCTAGGGCAGATCTCATGCCCACCCAGTAGAATCTTACTTTAAGTAGGGCCTCCAGTTTCTTCCAACCAAAGTGGCCTGCACCATTGTGATAGGCTTCTAGCACCATCCTCGTATCCTTCTGTGGTACAATCACTTGCCACACCTTCTCATGCGTCCTCGGGTCAATGATGCTCCTGTAAAGTTTGTCTTGATAGATGAATAATCGACCCCTCTCCTTCCATAGGTACTGTGCCTCAGGTGGGGCTCCTTTGTCAAGGCTGGCGCCCGGCTGGCTGATCAGTTTCTTTACCAAGCCTACCGCTGGATCATTTTCCTGGGTCTCCTTCCAGTTGTAGTGAGGTAGTGGGTTCAGGGTCACCTCTTGGCGGTTGGCACGCGACTGCCGACACTGTTTTGCTCCATGGCGATGGAACGCTGGCAGCTCAATCTCTTCAAGATCATCTACATCTTCACCCTCGTCTGCTAGGTGAGGCATCCTGGACAGAGCATCTGCGTTGCCGTTCTTGCGGCCAGCTCGATACTTGACAGTAAAGTCATAATTTGCCAGTCGGGCTACCCAACGCTGCTCCATGGCACCCAATTTAGCAGTATCCAAGTGGGTCAGGGGGTTGTTGTCCGTGAAGACAGTGAATTTGGTGGCTGCCAGGTAGTGCTTGAACCGCTCTGTGATAGCCCATACCATGGCCAGGAACTCTAGCTTGAATGAGCTATAATTCTCCGGGTTTCTTTCAGTAGGCCTGAGCTTCCTGCTGGCGTAAGCAATCACACGCTCTTTGCCTCCCTGCACCTGTGAAAGCACTGCTCCCAGTCCCACATTACTGGCATCTGTGTACAGTACGAATGGCAGACCGTAGTCAGGGTAGGCTAGGATCTCTTCACCCGTCAAGGCCCCTTTCATTTGTCTGAAGGAGTGTTCTTCTGCTTCTCCCCAGTGAAATGGCGGGCCGGAGATCTTTCCTCTCTTCTTTGGGTGGCCTACCAGGAGCTCTTGCAAAGGCGCTGCCATTTTCGTGTAGCCCTTGATGAACCTCCTGTAGTAGCCTACCAAGCCAAGGAACTGACGTATCTCCCGGACGGTAGTAGGTGTGGGCCATTCCTGGATGACGGTGACCTTCTCTGGGTCCGGTGCTACTCCTTCTGCACTGACCACGTGACCTAGGTACTGGACCTTTGGCTTCAGTAAATGGCACTTGGATGGTTTCAGCTTCATTCCATATCGGGATAGTGCTTCAAAGACTTCAGCCAGGTGTTTCAGGTGGTCCTCGTAGGTCTTGGAGTACACGATGACATCATCCAGGTAGAGCAGGACGGTTTCAAAGTTGAGGTGCCCTAGGCAGCATTCCATAAGCCTCTGGAAGGTCCCGGGGGCATTGCAGAGTCCAAATGGCATGCTGTTGAACTCACAGAGGCCCATTGGGGTGGTGAAGGCCGTCTTCTCCCGATCTTCTTCTGCTACAGATACTTGCCAGTAGCCACTAGTAAGATCTAGGGTAGAAAAGTAGTTAGAGGCTTTCAAGGCAGCGAGGGATTCCTCTATCCTTGGCAAAGGGTAGGCATCCTTGTGTGTTATCTGATTTATCCGTCTGTAATCCACACACATCCTCATCGTGCCATCCTTCTTTCTTACCAGGACCAGGGGAGCCGCCCAGGGGCTACAACTGTCCCTTATGACGCCTGCCTCCTTCATGTCCTTCAGCATGTCCTTTGTGCGCTGGTAATGGGCTGGTGGAATAGGCCTATGTCTTTCCTTAATGGGAGGATGACTGCCTGTGGGTATGTGATGTTGCACCCCTTTGATCCTACCAAAGTCTAGTGGGTTCTTACTAAAGACCTGCTCGTATTCCTGCACGACCCTGTAAACCCCATGTTTCTGGTAGTCGGGTGTAGAGTCAGTCCCCACGTGTAGTTTCTGGCACCAATCCTCTAACTGCTTTTGGGAGGTCTCGCCCTCTTTTGAGTCAGCTTGTGTCAGGGGACCTACAGGTGTTATGGCGTCATCTGAGCATGTAAACAGTTTGGCTATGGTAGCGTACCTTGGTAGTCTGGCTTCCTCCTCCCCACAGTTCAACACTCGTACAGGCACTCGTCCCTTGTGTACATCAACTACCCCCCTGGCTGTCAGAATCGTGGGCCAGTGGTCTGAATGAGTGGGCTCTAGTACAGCCTGGTAATCTTGTCCTCTGAGACCTACCGCTGCTCTACACCACATCATCATTTCACTCCGTGGGGGTATCACAATGGGGTTAGCATCCATCACCCGTACACTACCAATCTCACCGCCAGTCTGTTTTACCTGTTGCTTCCTCAGAATGATTCGGATCTCCTTTTGCAAGGCTCTTTGCGACCTGCCCTCAGCACCTTCAACAATCTGGTGAAGCAACAACAACACTTCCCCTAGGCAATTTTCTATGACATTAGTGCCTAAAATCATTTGCGGGTTCCTTTCTCTAATATCAGTGTCCACAACAATCAGTCCTTGTCCCTTCATTTCCTGCCTTCCCACCTTTATGGTTACCTCTTTGACCCCGATCTGGTCTATAGGTTGTCCGTTGGCAGCATAGATGGTGAGGGAGGGGTCCGGTGGTCGGAGATCGTCGTCCGACCAAAACCTCCGATAAAGGACATACGGGATCGTGGTGACCTGAGAGCCGGTGTCCAATAACGCCGGGGTAGGGATCCCGTCCAGGACGATGGACAGGACAGGACGTCCACCCACGTACTGATCACAGCAGCGACTTGGGCCTGATCTTCTTAATCCTGAGGACTGGCCCCCGGCCCCAGGTTTGGCTCGTTTAAAGGACAGGCCCTTGCATAGTGTCCTGCCTCCTGGCAACGACGACAGATGGGTTGTCCAGACGAGTCATAGCGATCACTGCTCCTGCCTCGGGTTGGGGGACCTCTTCTCCTCCGCATCCAAGGGACGTCCTCTGGGTTGTCAGCTAGCAGGATCCGATGAGGGACTTTGGTCTCTGAGGGCAACTGCATTGCTTTCAGGATTTGTGCGACGTCCTTAGTGAGCTGTTGCACCTGGGAGGATAGTGTATTTATGGTCTCTGCTGGCGTGTTGAGTCCTTTTGCAGTTACCAGGGCCTGCGAGGAGGATTCCGCTCCTGCAACCGTGGAACTGGCAGGCCATGCTGGTGCGACGGGGTCTGTGTCCACAGGAGGTTGGAGTGCTTTCACTGCCCTGTCTTTCAGAATGGCAAAGTCCACGTCAGGGTGTTCCAGGGACCACAGCTTCATCTGCTTCCCATCCTCAGGAGAGCGCAGGCCCCGCAAGAATTGTTCCTTCATCATCCGGTTTCCTTCCTGATCACTGACAGGGTCCACCAGCTTGAGAGCCCGCAGTGCAGCCTGCAGCCTGAGGGCATAGGCTCTTATGCTATCTTGGGGCTTCTGCCGGCAGTTATAGAAGTCCGTCCTCAGCTCTCCCTCGGTGCGGTGTTCAAAAGCAGCTGCTAGTTTGGCAAAGATGGTCTCAACAGCGCTCCGGTCATCATTGGTCCAGGACTCAGCTTCCAATTCTGCTGCCTCAGTCAATTGTCCCAGCACCACAGCGGCCCTCTGCTTACCAGTCATCGCGTGCCTGTCTAGCAGGGTGCTGATCTTCTTCTTAAACCCGGTCAGCGTGTCTATTTTACCGGCGTATTGGGGCAGCCATTGCGCTCCTGGGACATACAGCAAGGAAACTGGCATTATGGGGGAGATTTCAGCCGGCGCGGCTGCGACCGCGGCACCGGCACCAGGCGCTGCTGCGTCCAGCGCGACGGGGGCTGGCATCGCTTGGGCTGCGTCGCCCTGACCAGGGGCATTACCTCCTGCAGCGTCCATTTTTCTTCAAAAATCTGCGCGCCCCCTTTCCACTTCCTGGATCAGAACGCTCTCTGAATTGTGGGGGTTCTGGGGCGGCCACACCTCTTCGTGGGCGGTGCTCTTCTCCCTCGCGCGGGCTGCAGCGCGCGCTTTTGAAGATGGCAATATGGCGGCGGTTCAATTTTTGCGGTCGGACCTCTGAGGCACACGGTCACCTGTCTGAACAGGTCTAGTCCTTATCCTGTTCGTGACGCCAGATGTTGTGAAGCCCCGCTAGTATGTGTCGGTGCAGTACCTTCAGGGACTCCACGTGGATGGAACAGTCTGGTCACAGGTAGGGAACCTTCTATTTAGGATTGTCGTGACGCCACTCTCAGAATTGCGGTCAGTGGTGACCGCCACTGCAGGTTAAGGGATGCCTGGGGCTGATGGTGCAGTCAGTTGTAATAGCCTCCTGAGAGTGAGGCAAGCCCCAGGCCCCGGTGTATGTGTGTGGGACCACAGGTCGCAGAATGACTCAAACACAGTCCAAGAAGTCTTTCAACGTGTTTACTCACTGTTTGGAGGTCACGGTGAGATGCCCGGGCGACACTGTGATAACCAGGTTGAACCAGGAATTCCAGGAGGCCGTTCTGAGGGTAGCTGTCCACTCGCCTTCCTTGCACTCTTTCTGTTTTAGGAGGATCCTTTGCTTGAAGCGTGGTAGGACCCCTCCAGGGAAGCTGTTACCACCCTGCTCCCCTCTCTCTGGCTCGTCTGCCGGCAGCGTGGCCTTGGTGGGATGGCTTCTGGCCCTGTCCCCTTATGGGCCTGGTGATTGCTGCTTGGCTCAAGCTCTGTGTAGTCGTGGTGAGGGCATGAAGTACCCCCCCCACCTGTAGGTTAAGCAGCTCTGGATGATCTGCTGCCTGTACTGGGGACCTAGTTCCCCTTGTGTGCTCGGATACCGGGATCTCCGTACTCAGCCACCCTTCTCTCTGGATGATTTTCAGGCCGACCCACGGTACTCCTTTCTCCCCCGCTTTCAGCTACTGCACTCCTCAGGACCTGTCTGACACGAGAGCTCCTCTGCTCCCTTCCACACACTTCAACTTCTTCCTCCAGACTCTCCTCTTCCTCTCTCTCTCTCTGCCCTGCTTCCTAGCAACCAGCCCCTGAACACACCCCCAGCTGGGAATTGAAAGTTAACCCCTTCTGGCTACCCAAGGGTCCCCTCTGGTAATGTGGGAGGCCTGGTCACTATATGTTTGTGTGTGCACCTCATCCTGGCCTTTGGAGATTACCTGGAAGCATTGCTCCCGCATGGGTGCAATACTCTGTGGTGCCTGACCAGGTCAGGGGCGCCACATTAGCTGAAAAACTTGAGATCACAGACTGCTGGATATGTACACACGTACTTGTGACAGCCTCTTCCATGCCATACTTAGCCATACCAGTCCCAATAAACAAAGTGTTTCAATGGGGAGGCTGTTACAACAGACTATCAGTGTTCCAAGTGTTACTCTGTTTACTAGTTGCTTATGTAGTGTTCAAGTTGCTAATGGCTTTGTTTTCCCGCTGCTTGAAGCAATGTAGATACAATGATTATTCAGCACCCGTAAGAAATCACTAATATGCCTTTTTTCTCTTCTCTACTCTTTCCTCTAGAAATCACCTTGGCGTATCATGATGAGACTCCTATCGAGAGGCATGCAGGCAGTCCTGGGTGACGGATGTGAGACGACACTCCCTGAGCACACCCGCGGCTCAGAAAGTATCTGGAGGCTAGCCTGCTTTCTCTATAGTCCAAAGCTTCTCGATGGCCCCCTGTCCATCAATCACGCCAATAGGGGGGATTGTGAGGAAAGAGTTAACCTTTTTCACTGACTTAGAAAATAATAGAAATTCATTCTCCCTGGCAAGACCAAACCAGACTTATTTGCGTAATAAACTGTGAGACCAACTTCAAGGACATAGAATGTTTTGACTTAGAAATGACTGACAAACATCTTGTTATGAGAATGAGAGGCGGAATAGACTATTATGGGAGCATAAGTCATTATGTTAATTTCTCTTGCTGGGAATATGCAATCCACGCCTTAATGAATGTAGATTAATGAATATGTATGTTGCATAGTTACGCCCTAATCAACTTTGTATAACTTTGTAATGTAAACAATACCAATACACTTTCTATTCGGAGCCGCACATCTCCAGTCTTATGTGTATAACGGCGTTCGCTTGTTTTCATTGAGACGGAGTAGCAGAGGGGGGGTCACCGGTACCTTCTCTGCATTCGGACATCGCTGGCAACAGCTGTGACCGTTAGGTCAACCTAACACCTTACTATTCATTGCTGAATAGTTAGCAGGCGCAGGTGGATCTCCGATCCACCCATGCCTGTTAGCTGCAAATGTCAGTTGATTAGATCAGCCGACATGTGCGGGGAATGATACAAAGATGTATAGGCACGTACTGGTGTGGTTCAAAATTACAGCTAGTCCCGCAAAGAAATATGTTCTGTGGCTTTGTTGGCAAGAGAATATCAAAGTTATGGGTCTGGGGGGAAAAAAATGAAGCACAAAAAACACAAAATGGCCGTCATTAATGGGTATCTCTTGATGTTAGAAAGTGTCTGTCTGTGATGAGTTCCTTATGTGATACTATAAATTCACACATGGCCTCAAGTCGTCATGTACTGATCTGTAGTATCTGGTGGGTTTGTGTCTCCTATATGTTGTTATGTGCAGGAATAACATTACACTTAGCAACCAATCACAGCGCATGTCTCATTATGTACAGTGATCATGAAAAATGAAAGCTGTACTGTGATTGGTTGCAATGGACAAATAAGACAAGTTTTTATTATTTTTTATTAATATCTTCTCCAGAGTCCTTCTTATCACTCAACGCGTCATAATCTTCCCTCAGACATATGAAATGTGACCCTTTCACGGCCAGGATCCATAGGAGACAGGACAAGGGAGCCGTTTGTGGCCATTTTCTGTCCTGCTGCGAACCTCTTATTGTTATTGTTGTCAGAAAAATTAGACTAGTTCATCTTCTCTTGATGTTACGACTTTAACCCCTTAGTGACGGAGCTAATTTTCACCTTAATGACCAAACCAAATTTTGCAATTCTGACCAGTGTCACTTCATGAGGTTATAACTCTGGAACGCTTCAACCGATCCCAGTGATTCTGAGATTGTTTTTTCGTCACATATTGGACTTCATGTTAGTACCAAATTTAGGACAATATTTTTTGCGTTTATTTATGAAAAAAATTGAATTTTGGCAAAAATTTTGAAAATTTAGCAATTTTCAACTTTTGAATTTTTATACCGTTAAACCAGAGATTTGTGTGACACAAAATAGTTAATAAATAACATTTCCCACTTGTCTACTTTACATCAGCACAATTTTGGAAACAAATTTTTTTTTGTTAGGGAGTTAGAAGAGTTCAAAGTTTATCAGCGATTTCTCATTTTTACATCAAAATTTACAGAACCATTTTTTTAGGGACCACATCACATTTGAAGTGACTGTGAGAGGCCGAGGTGACAGAAAATACCCAAAAGTGACCCCATTCTAAAAACTGCACACCCCAAAGTACTCAAAACCACATTCAAGAAGTTTATTAACCCTTCAGGTGCTTCACATGAACAAAAGCAATGTGGAATGAAAAAAAGCAAAAATTAAATTTTACCTAAAAATGTTGCTCTAACCCAAATTTATTCACTTTTAGAAGAAATAACAGAACAAAATGGACCACAAAACTTGTTCCCCACTTTGTTATGAATGCATTGATACCCCACATGTGGTTATAAACCTCTGTTTGGACAAATGGGAGGGCTCAGAACAAAAGGAGCAATATTTGAATTTTGGAAAGCAAATTTGGCTGAAATAGGTTGCGGGCACCATGTTGGATTTACAGGTCCGCTAAGGAACCTAAACAGAAGAAACCCCTCACAAGTGATGCCATTTTGGAAACTAGACCCCTCAAGGCTTCTATCTAGGGCTATAGTGAGCATTTTGGACCCACAAGTATTTCACAGATTTTGTTAATGTTACGTTGTCATATTGAAAATTTTAATAATTTTCTCAAAAAAGTTGCTTTAGCATCAATTTTCTCACTTTTTCAAGAGGTAATTCCAAAACTTTGACCTCAAGGTTTGTTACCCACTTTTTTATGAGTGCGGTGATACCTCACATGTGGTCTGAAACCTTTGTTTGGACAAATGGGAGGGCTTGGAACGAAAGGAACAATATTTGAATTTTGGAAAGGAAATTTGGCTAAAAAAGATTGCGGGCACCATGTCGCATTTGGAGGTCCCCTAAGGTACCTAAACAGCAGAAACCCCGCACAAGTGACCCCATTTTGGAAACTAGGCCCCTCAAGGAATTTATGTAGATGTTTGGTGAGTACCCTGAACCCCCAGGTGCTTCACACAATTTTATAACATTGAGCCATGAAAATAAAAAAATATAATTTTACCACAAAATTATTTCAACCAGGTAGCTTTTTTTTCACAAGGGTAACAGGAAAAAAATCACCATGAAATTTATTGTGCAATTTCTCCTGAGTTTGGCGATACCTTATATGTGGTGGAAATCTGTTTGGGCACACGGCGGGGCTCGAAAGGGAAGGAGCGCCATTTGACTGCAAAATTGTCTGGAATCAATAGCGGATGCCATGTTGCATTAGGAAAGCCCCTGAGGTGCCTATACAGTGAAGCTCCTCAACATATGGCCACATTTCGGAAAATAGACCCCACAAGGAATTTATCTAGATGTTTGGTGAGTACCCTGAACCCCCAGGTGCTTCACAGAAGTTTATAATGTTGAGCTGTGAAAATTAAAAAAAAAATACATTTTTACCACAAAATTGTTAATTCAACCAGGTAGCTTTTTTTTTTACAAGAGTAAAAGGAAAAAATTCAGCATAAAATTTATTGTGCAATTTCTCCTGAGTTTGGCGATACCTTATATGTGGTGGAAATCAACTGTTTGGGCGTATGACAGGGCTCGGAAGGGAAGGAGTGCCATTTGACTGCAAAATTGTCTGGAATCAATAGCGGACGCCATGTTGCATTAGGAGAGCCACTGAGGTGCCTAAACAGTGGAGGTCCCCCACAAGTGGCACCATTTTGGAAAATAGACCCCTGAAGGAATTTATCTAGATGTTTGGTGAGTACCCTGAACCCTCAGGTGCGTCACAGAAGTTTATAATGTTGAGCTGTGAAAATAAAAAAATACATTTTTACCACAAAATTGTTACTTCAACCAGGTAGCTTTTTATTTACAAGTGTAAAAGGAAAAAATTCAGCATAAGATTTATTGTGCAATTTCTCCTGAGTATGCTGATACCTTATGTGTGGTGAAAATCAACTGTTTGGGTGCACAGCAGAGCTCGGAAGGGAAGGAGCGCCATTTGACTGCACAATTGGCTGGAATCATTAGCAGACGCTAAGTTGCATTTGGAAAGCCCCTAAGGTGCCTAAACAGTGGAGGTCCCCCACAAGTGACCCCATTCTGGAAACAAGACACTTCAAGGCTTTTATCTAGGTGTATAGTGAGCAGTTTGAATCCAAGAGTACTTCACAGAATTTGATAAGCTTAGGTTGCCATATTGAAAATTTTCATTTTTTTCACAAAAATGTTGCTTTAGCATCAAATTTCTTACTTTTTCAAGAGGCAACAACAAACCGTGGACCCAAGAGGTTGTTATCCAATGTCTTATGAGCACAGGGATACCCCACATGTGGCCAAAAACCTCTGTTTGGATAAATGGGAGGGCTTGGAATGGAAGGAGCACCATTTGAATTCTGAAAAAGTTGAAATAAATTGCGGGCACCGTGTCACATTTGCAGGGCCCCTTGGGTACCTATACAGCAGAAACCCCCCACAAGTGACCCCATTTTGGAAACTGGATTTTATTCAGGAGTATAGTAAGCATTTTGAATCCACAGGTACTTCACAAAAATGTTGCTGTAGCAACAAATTTCTCACTTTTAGGCTATGTGGCCATGATCCAGCGACACGGCGTCTAGTACACAGTGTCAGCCTTCCTGCAGAGATATGAGTGTTGTCCACGGGAGAACGCAGCTGCCCATGTCCACGATTTGAGTTCAGGCTGCTGTGGAGCTCTATACTACCTGCAGAGAACACTCTTGTCTCCGCAGCATAAACTGACATGCTGAGGCTCGGGAAGATGCGCCACAGATCGGTTTATGCTGTGGAGAAAAGAAGCACAGTGGGCATGGGATTTCTAAAAATCCTTCCACTGTGCTTGTACTGCACAACGCAGCGCTATGGACGCAGGGAAAACACTCTGCGCCCAAAACGCTGCAAATCCCGATTGTGGGTGCACAGCCTAAAATGCTACAATGGATGAATGGATAGATGTCAAACAAATATAACGTCCCATTCCCCTGCATATTCTAAGCTGGTGCCCTTTTAGTGCCTTTAATGTGGCACTAAAGGGTGCCTAGCCTTGTATTTATCCCCCCCAAAAAATTAATAATTAAAATAAATGACGTGGGGTCCCCCCTATTTTTGATAGCCAACTAGGGTAAAGCAGACAGCTGTAGCCTGCAAACCACAGCTGACAGCTTCACCTTGGCTGGTGATCAATTTGGAGGGCTCCCCAGGCGTTTTTTTAAAAAAAAAACAAAACAAACGTGGGGTCCCCCCCAAATTAGATCACCAGCCAAGGTGAAGCGGACAGCTGGGGTCTGGTATTCTCAGGGTGGGAAGAGCCATGGTTATTGGACTCTTCCCAGCCTAAAAATAGCAGGCCGCAGCCGCCCCAGAAGTGGCGCATCCATTAGATGCGCCAATCCTGGCACTTCGCCCCAGCTCATCCCGCACCCTTGTGCGGTGGCAAACGGGGTAATATACGGGGTTGATACCAGCTGTAATGTCACCTGGCATCAAGGCCTGGGGTTAGTGATGTCACGGCATCTAAACAGATACCCGACATCACTAACCCAGTCAGTAATAGAAAAAAATAAAGACAAAAAAAAAATTATTTGAAAAAACACTCCCCGAAACATTCCCTCTTTCACCAATTTATTGAAAACAAACAAATTCCGGTCGCTGTAATCCATTTTGGAGGTCCCACGACGACTCTGGACCTTCTAGAATATGGGGGGCATGTTCAGGGAACGTATCCCCCATTTTCTGGAAAAGCAAGCTCTCCATGAGCAGTGTGGGTGCAGTAATCTGAGAATACTGCACTCACACTGCCCCGGTCCAACCTAGGACAGAGTGACCTGCAGTATCCTCATTCCAGAATATGAGGGGCACGCTCACAGAACATACCCCCCATTTTCTAGAACAGCAGGCTCTCCATGTGAGGAGTGTGGCTGCAGATTACTGCACTCACTCTCCCCCGGTCCACAGTACAGCAGCATGTGCAAGTGTCGCGGGCGGGGAGGAGGGTGTCGGCACACCGCGCTCACCCCTTCTGCTCGGGTCCGGCAGCTGCTCCTGGTGGCTCGAGCTGTGGGCCGGATCCCGGGGTTTCTCGAGCGACACTCCTCGCCCGTGAGTGAAAGGGGGGGTTTGTTGGGTGTGGGGATTGTTATAGTTCGTGACGCCACCCACGGTTGTGGTGATTGCACCACCGCTGCTCAGTGTGGGGGTCCCGGGGATGGTGATGCGGAGCAGCCAGGTGTTGTGTTGCCCCTCCGTGGGTAGGGGTTGGTGATCCCGGGGCCCGGTGATGAGATGTAAAGTGTAGGGCCTGGAGGGCGCAGGGACGCGGGGGCAGCGCTGTGCCTTGCGGCACTATGGTACTCACTCAGCCTGACACACGGACACAGTTTGTACGGTAAACCAACGGCTGGTAGGACGGTCCCACAGACGGCTGCACCTGCACTCCCGGTAGGTGACGGTGATGTCTCTCTTCCTTGCACCTATGTTGACTGATGGTAGCGGTGGATTCCCTCCGGTTACCCGCTCCCCGACTGCAATCTGGGCCGGAGGAGCTCTACACTTTGCCCGCAGGCGCTGGCCCTGAGAAACTGGTGCCGTGGCGGTGGCGGTGTCTCTCCAATACGGGTTGGGCTGTTGCCTTCAATCGGGACTTGGTTGTTGGGGGATCTGCGTCCCCGTCACTGACGGATTTGGCAAATCTGGCGACTCCTAGCCTTGCCAGGGTCCGAGAGGCCCCTGCCCTGGTGCTGACTGTCCTTCGGAACACTGCTCCAGACCACCGGGCACACAGCCAACGGGGTCCTTCCAGGAACTTCCAAACGGTCCCCCTCCAGACAGTCACCGCCGTTGCTGACCTTGCTGTTCTGGCCCTCACAAAGCTGGACCCTTCAGGCTGTCTTTCTCTTCTGTTACTTTACTTGCTTTCCTCCTTTACTACTTTCACTTTCACTTTCTTAACTCCTCCACTTTAGCTCCTCACTCCTGCTCCTCCCTGAGCTATCTCCTGAGCTCCTCACTCAAGCTCTCCCTGAGCTCTTCACACTTGCCCTGCCTGGGCTATCTGCCTGGTTTCTTCCTGCCTCCAGTGTTGTGAGCTCCTCGGTGGGCGGAGCCAACCGCCTGGCCCACCCCCTGGTGTGCATCATCAACCTCTGGAGGAAGGCAACAAGGATTTCTGGTTAGCTGTGATGTGCCTACCTGGAGTGTGGGGTGTGGTGGTGTGTGACCTGTGTCCCCTGGCTTGCCCAGGGCGACACATTCCCCCTTAGCAAAATGCAGACCGTCCGCGGGCTGACGTCCTACACCGGTTTTATTTTTCTGTAAAAAGGGGATAACAGGGTTAAGCAAACATAAATACATTTTTTAATCATAACTCTTCCCAAGACGGGAGGCACATTTACTTAAACGTTGCAACGGTATACGGTCACGGTTTCCGCTCTCTCCCACCCAAGCAACCTGGCCCTGATGCTGCCCCTAAAACCCAGGCAGCACCCCTTGACCCACAGTCCAGCACAAGTTACCCGAGCGGGATCTGTCCTTCCCCTCCAGAGGGTGGCCACCGGTTCCTTTGGTGGCTGGGCCCTGGCCTGCTCTGCTCAGGGGCCTCCCTCCAACCTGCCTCTCCGGAGACGGTATTGCGGAAACGGTAACAGTAACCAACATATTTACAAGCCACTTAACGTTTGTGGTGCCCTGCAAGTTCACGGGCTTGTCCATGGATAGTTCCCATGCAAATAAACTTTAAACGGTCCCCACGGGGACAACGGTGCCAGCTCCTGCCGGTTCAATCACAAGCAAATCAGGTTACTGTTCGGTATCATTTTTCTTATCATTCTCAACTGTTAAACACACTGACTTCTGGTCCCAACGGGGACAACTTTTAAGCGGAGGACCGCCGGCTTAGCAGTCCATCCTCAATCGTGGGGCTCTAGTGCCACCCTCACATGGTGCACCGCTCTGGACCCCAATGGTAGCTCGCTGCAGGCGATCTTCTTCCATATTCATGCGGGCATGCACATCCGCTCTACACCCTTCTCAGGCATCGATCTCCCTGCGCAGCTGCTGTTGCCGTCGCTCCCAGCCGGGAGCACTTTCTGTTTGCTCCGGTTCAGCGTGTGCGGGGGACGGGCCCAGCCAGAGTCCCTCCGTGTCGGCTACGACCAGCACCTTCAGTAATAAGGGACCCCGCTGTGACATGGCCTGCTCTGCCTCCTGGCAGCTACATCCCCGCCGTGCCTCCGGTGCATCTTTGCTGACGGCCTCAGCCTCCGGTTCCTTCCATTGAAGCGGATCAGGGTGGTCACGATCTTCTGCTGTAGGTCTGTCCGCCGGGGCGGATTGGCAGGGTACCGCTACCGGTGGTGGTGGTAGCGGGCCTAGTGGCGGGGCAGCAGCAGCCAACACGGGTAGCGGGGGAGGTAGCAGGGCGAGCGGGTATGGACCGGGTCCCTCAGCCGCGATGACCGACCCACTAGGGGCACAGGGGCGTGGGTCACTTACCCTCCCTTCCAAGACTCCCTCCGTCTCGCGTCTCCGTATGGCCGCCACCACTTCCACCATGTCGGCCTCCCACTCCTCCATGAGGAGCTGCATGCGGACCTGCAGACGGCTGCTTAGCTGGACGGTCCGGACTTCCACCCGCGCTGCAATGCCAGGCGCGGGGACCACGGTGTTGCTGGTCGGACTCAGCATCTTTAGCAGCTGCCTCTTCCAGGAACCAGTCAATGGCCGCAGGGTCCTGGCGTCCCTGCTTCTATAGCCGCGGCTACATGCGGCCAGCCGCCATTTCGTCCCCCTTAGCTCTTTCCGGCCCCTCCTCTCTCGGGGCGGGGTTTTGGCCTTCGCGCCTCTACTGCTCGAGAAGACGCTCGAGCGGGAACTTTTCGCGCCAAAGATGGCGGCTTCTGAAATTTTTCTGCCGGATGCCTCCGGCGGTAACAAGGCGCACCTCTACCTGACGGCAGAGCGGTAAGATCCTGTTCGTGACGCCAAGTTGTCGCGGGCGGGGAGGAGGGTGTCGGCACACCGCGCTCACCCCTTCTGCTCGGGTCCGGCAGCTGCTCCTGGTGGCTCGAGCTGTGGGCCGGATCCCGGGGTTTCTCGAGCGACACTCCTCGCCCGTGAGTGAAAGGGGGGGTTTGTTGGGTGTGGGGATTGTTATAGTTCGTGACGCCACCCACGGTTGTGGTGATTGCACCACCGCTGCTCAGTGTGGGGGTCCCGGGGATGGTGATGCGGAGCAGCCAGGTGTTGTGTTGCCCCTCCGTGGGTAGGGGTTGGTGATCCCGGGGCCCGGTGATGAGATGTAAAGTGTAGGGCCTGGAGGGCGCAGGGACGCGGGGGCAGCGCTGTGCCTTGCGGCACTATGGTACTCACTCAGCCTGACACACGGACACAGTTTGTACGGTAAACCAACGGCTGGTAGGACGGTCCCACAGACGGCTGCACCTGCACTCCCGGTAGGTGACGGTGATGTCTCTCTTCCTTGCACCTATGTTGACTGATGGTAGCGGTGGATTCCCTCCGGTTACCCGCTCCCCGACTGCAATCTGGGCCGGAGGAGCTCTACACTTTGCCCGCAGGCGCTGGCCCTGAGAAACTGGTGCCATGGCGGTGGCGGTGTCTCTCCAATACGGGTTGGGCTGTTGCCTTCAATCGGGACTTGGTTGTTGGGGGATCTGCGTCCCCGTCACTGACGGATTTGGCAAATCTGGCGACTCCTAGCCTTGCCGGGGTCCGAGAGGCCCCTGCCCTGGTGCTGACTGTCCTTCGGAACACTGCTCCAGACCACCGGGCACACAGCCAACGGGGTCCTTCCAGGAACTTCCAAACGGTCCCCCTCCAGACAGTCACCGCCGTTGCTGACCTTGCTGTTCTGGCCCTCACAAAGCTGGACCCTTCAGGCTGTCTTTCTCTTCTGTTACTTTACTTGCTTTCCTCCTTTACTACTTTCACTTTCACTTTCTTAACTCCTCCACTTTAGCTCCTCACTCCTGCTCCTCCCTGAGCTATCTCCTGAGCTCCTCACTCAAGCTCTCCCTGAGCTCTTCACACTTGCCCTGCCTGGGCTATCTGCCTGGTTTCTTCCTGCCTCCAGTGTTGTGAGCTCCTCGGTGGGCGGAGCCAACCGCCTGGCCCACCCCCTGGTGTGCATCATCAACCTCTGGAGGAAGGCAACAAGGATTTCTGGTTAGCTGTGATGTGCCTACCTGGAGTGTGGGGTGTGGTGGTGTGTGACCTGTGTCCCCTGGCTTGCCCAGGGCGACACACAAGCAGCGCGGTCAGCGTCCCTGCTTGCAAGAATCCAGCTGACAGCCGCTGTCTGCACATGCGCCGCCAGCTTTCCATAGGGAGGCGGAGTGATCGCGGGGACGGAGCAGCAGCCAGGTAACGGAAGACCGGGGGCTGAGGGGGGGGGTGACGGCGGGAGACCTGGCGGGACCTGGGGACAACTTTTCTGTCGCATGTGACGTGTCACATGCGTCAGAAAGAGCAGGATGAATGCGGCCGCGCGCTACTGTGCGCTGCGCGCCGCCAACTTGCATGCTCCGGAGGAGGGAAGGGGGAGTGCTCTGGAGAACCGGAGGGGGGCTCCGGGGGACCAGACAGCTCCGGTGTACCGGAGGAGGGGTCAGGGGGAGGACATTTCCCTCCGATCTGAAATGTTTGATCATTTCAGATCGGAGGGAAATGAATGCAGAGCCGGCGGCAGTTTTCGGCGCGCGTCGGCGCCATTTTGGATGTCCGGTGGGGGTGGGGGTGGTGGGGGTTGATTTCTCTGGTACCGGGGGCTTTGGGGGCACTAGAGGATTATATTTCTTTATCATCTGACATGTTTGATCATGTCAGATGAGAAAGAAATCAGTATTATTTGCCATTTTTTTTTATGTGTACGTCGGTATACGGTGTATACCGGCGATCACATTATCGGGGTCCAAAAAAAACACCCCGATTCATAATCTTGGGGGTCTCAGCTACCTCCGGTAGCTGAAACCCCGAGATTTTTCGTCACTGGGGGGCGCTACAAGCTTTTTCCGGCCTGACGTCTCAAGACGTCGGAACAGAATAAGTACCCTGTTTTTCCGACGTCTTGAGACGTTAGGCCATCGCTATGGGGTTAAAATCCCAATTCCCTTCACGCTTCTCAGGCCATGTTTTCTGAGGTCATGTAGCATATTTCAACAACAACTTTATTGAGCCACATCCAACATAGCAATGGTTGTCATAGTAATAAAGCCTGCAAGGCCTCAAATTTATCAAGACAGCCGACATAGCAATGGTTGTCATAGTAATAAAGCCTGCAAGGCCTCAATTTATCAAGACAGCCAAAATAGCAATGGTTGCCATAGTAATAAAGCCCACAAGACCTCAGTTTATCAAGACAGCCGACATAGCAATGGTTGTCACAGTAATAAAGCCTGCAAGGCCTCAATTTATCAGGACATCCAACATAGCAATAGTTGTCATAGTAATAAAGCCCGCAAGGCCACAATTTATCAAGACAGCCAACATAGCAATGGTTGTCACAGTAATAAGGCCTCAATTCATCAAGACTGATGTAAAAATGGCAAAAGTGGTAAACTTTTTGAGCCACACAAAAAGATCGTGACATGACAAGCCGTTGTACACCCGTAAAAATGGTGACGATAGTGACTTAAACTTTATCCTTTATGTAATTGGCAAAAGTAAAAAATACATAAAAATTCAAGTCACCTAATTTTTCTCCAGTAAAAAAAAAGAGAATAAATAAAAAAAGAAAAAAAGCATATAAAAAATATTTGGTATCCGTAAGGTCTCATCAACCAAAATATAAAATTATCTGACTGCTGTAAAGAGGAAAAATATTGAAATATTGAAGTGCCAGAATTTCTGTTTATTGGTTGAACCTTCCCCAAACCTCCTAATAAAAAGCAATAAAAATATTATATATACCCTAAAGTGGTAGCAACCCCTAATTCTTATAGCTATCTTCATTAGGTTCTCTCACCAAGAGTACCATCTTGGCCACAATGGATGTGGAATCCCTATTTTCTAACATCCCACATTAAGATGGACTTCCCGCTGCCGAATTTTTCTTGAAGCTAATGGGATCCCTTCTGAGTCTGTATTAACACTCACCAGATTTGTCCTCACACACAACTTTTGGCAAGGAGCTATATCTACAACGCATTGGAACTGCTATGGGCACCAAAATGGCACCTCACTATGCCAAACTTTTCATGGCTAAAATGGAAATTACTTTTTGGCCTCCTGCTCCATCAAACCTTGATCTATTTCCGTTACATTGATGAAATCTTAATAAACTGGATTGAGTCTGAACAATAACTTCTAAAATTCTATGACAACTCAATACATTTCATCCCTCCGTAAACTTGACATTGGAACACTCAAAAATTGAAATCAATTTCCTGGATACGACCACAAAACTTAATTCCAGAAAATGGTGTATCGGAAACAATTCACCATCCCACATGACAAAGATGGGACAGCTTCCACCTGAAATAGGTCTACAGCCAGGCCCTCAGATACAATCATATCTGTTCCAGCCCAACTGACATGGATGAACAATTAACTCATCTTAAAAGATTTTTTTAGCCAAGGCTACCACCCGACCTACATTGATGATCAGAGCATTAGAGCCACAAAGACCCCTAAAGGTCAAATACTCCAATGCAGAGAAAAAGAGGACAATAATCGTGTACCTCTGGTGATGACCCACAGCTTGACTTATTGAGGAAAAACTGCTAAGAAACTTCACCATATCCTAAACAAGGATGACCAGATAAAATAAATATTCAAATATCCTCCCATGCTAGGTTACAGGCAACCTCCTAATTTAAGAAACATTATGACCCGAAGTTCAATGCCCTCAGATACACCAAGA
Source organism: Anomaloglossus baeobatrachus (assembly GCF_048569485.1). Taxonomy (NCBI): domain Eukaryota; kingdom Metazoa; phylum Chordata; class Amphibia; order Anura; family Aromobatidae; genus Anomaloglossus; species Anomaloglossus baeobatrachus. The sequence continues at coordinate 65,771 of NW_027443981.1, read as the reverse complement.
GGAACTTTTCCTTGTAATGGGAATAGCTGCAAAACCGGCACTCATGTAGAGACCAAAGACGGTATACAGATCCCAATGCCCAGCAGGACTATAAAATTCCCGGGATGTTCATATGTTCCTCTTCCAATGTGGTTACTTAATTGGAATACATCTGTACAAATCTCACTCACTTAGAAATCTTTCATAGTTTAACATTAGTTACATCATAGACGCCTATACAAGTCTATCACTTTACCTTTTAGTTCTTGAAGCGCCAGAGCACCTAGATCTTCTGCATTAAAACAGAAATTATGAATGATATCTTCATAGAACTATGGAAGAATATGGTGGTGATTAAGAAGAATAAAAACTGTTCAAGGAAAACCATTAAAATGTAGAATTGATGAGTGAACGATAGCCATGGCTGTGATGCCAAGCCTTCCTAATCACTATAGTCATGAGGACTATTTGTCACTTCTTTGTGGAGTCCTGGAGGTCTCTACTTTACACTGTAGACTCAACTTCTCCAGAAGTGATGGCAAATAAACCTTCTCAGACATTCTAAAGATTGCGACATCTCGGTTTGTCTTCTCATATATTGTAAAGTGGCCAGTCAAGAGACAAGTGGGTATCTTGAAGTCACCTTACTTATCACGATGACCAATATCTTGAGCATATGACATCTTCTGGCTTCTTGGAATATAAAATAAAGAGGACATGGGGTTTTACAGTTTGATCATCCCCTCAGACCTCACCATTGTATATAGTTAGAGACGAGAAAGAATATGATCGATGATTGCTGGGATAAAAGACATCTGATGGGTCATTGAAGGTGATGGGTTGCTCCTACTGATGTAAATCACAGATCACTACACCCATTCCAATTAAGAAATGGCTAATATATAGAAACCTTTCTTACAGTGATCCATTACATCAGTGGCATCCTGTCACGCTAGGTATGGGGAAATACCAAGCTAATGGCAAAAACTGAGGGAAGGGAAGAGGGAAAGCCTATGGCTAGGGAAGGGGAAGATGGTAACCCCTAATCAAACCTTCCTCTGGCCCCTGGTGCCCCTGACCACCTTATATAGGTTCCGCACCTATGCGCTAAGAAGGATACCTGGCCCTAGCTGACCCTGAACTGGGCCCTAGATAAGGAATGGATGGGATGAGCACTTAGTCAACCCCACTAAGCTCTAAAGAAGACACAGGGAGCACAAAGAGAGGAAAGTAAATGAACAACTTATCTCCAGGATGAATCAGGGAGAGGTACAGCAACATACAACAATGATTCTCCAGATCAATACAAGCCGTCTGCTTGCACTCAAGACTGTATAGAAATTTAACTCTATCACTAGCAAACACCAGGGAAATGCAGGTATTTAAGGACACAAGGGGCAGTGATGAGGATTAACAGCTAAGAGGTTAGGATATCCACAAGGTCCTAAAAGGAAAAAAAGGAACCCCAAACAGAGAAGACACACAGGATTCTATTTACACCACAGAAGGAATAATAGAAGGTCAGGGAGCAGTTTCTGTAGCCAAGCGCAGTGACCTTCTACAGCCAGACACCACAGGACTGTCTGTCAACGTGACACACCCGGTACACATCCAGAGCATAGACGTGAACGATATATATGTGTGATCCCTTGTGTTCTGACATGCATGAATGCATATAATGGATGTATTCCTTACCGTATCATACTGGATATAACAATGATCATGAAATCGCCCTGTGATTACACTTCTGGCTGTATTTACACTGCGTATTCTGATATTACCATTTATTTTATTGATTTTATTATATTTTCCTTTACATTTAGTGCAACGTGGGAAGAACAGTCCTTTTACTCTTTTTATACAGTATTTGCCGCACGGCTCTCTTGATCTCTTGGTTCCTCATACTGTAAACAATGGGATTAATGAAAGGTGTCAGCACCGTGTACATCAAAGATTTCACTGTCTTCCCATAGAAAGTGTCTTGCTCAACTGGGAACATATAGATTGTAATTTGTGTCCCGTAGAAGATGAAGATGTTGGTGAGATGCGCGCTGCAGGAGGAGAACGCCTTCCACCGCCCTGCCATGGACGTAATCTTGAGGATGGAGATGACAATGCATAAATAGGAGACGGTGATCACCACAAAGGGCATGAACATCAGAGTGATGGAAAATATGAGGTCTTCCATCTCTACTATTGAAGTATCCGAGGAGGCTATGGCCAGGATGGGAGCAAAGTCACAGAAGTAATGTTCAATGATTTTGGAGCCGCAAAACTTTACTTGGAATAAATATCCAATTTCAATGGTGAACAGGACGAAGCAAATGGCCCATGGCCAGAAGATGAAGTGCTGGCAAAGCTTGTGGTTCATCAGAGCCGCATAGTGCAAAGGATGACAAATGGCCACGTACCGGTCAAAGGCCATCACCATAAGGATCAGGGACTGAGTAAAGGTGGAGCCACAGAACACATAATGATGAAGCACCCGGTGATGGACATGTCCCCTCCTCCCATCACTATGAGATACAACATGTAAGGCATAATATTGGTGGTAAACAAGAGGCCCGTCACCGAGAGATTGCGGAGGAACAGGTACATGGGCACCTGCAGGTGGTGGCACGTGGACACCAATATGATAATGGAGACATTGCCAAGCAGAATCACAATATAAGTCAGGAGAAAGAGAACGAAAAGGGAGAACTTAAAGTTTTCTATGTTCTTAAATCCAAGAATGAAGAATTCTGTGACGGTGGACTCATTACCCGCACACATTCTTATAGAAGAACCAGTCAACCTGTAATAAACATGTATAGAACGTTTATATATACTGTATGTAGGACCAGGGTCAAAAAGTCTAAAAGTCAGTCTAACAAGCGTACATCAGTGGGATCATTATTATTATTTATTATAGCGCCATTTATTCCATGGCGCTTTACATGTGAAAAGGGGTGTACATAATAGGGAAAAGTACAATAATCATCAACAATACAAGACACAGACAGGTACAGGAGGATAGCGGTCCCTGCTCGTGAGGGTTAACAGTCTACAAGGGATAGGTGAGGATACAGTAGGTGAGGGTAGAGATGGTCGTGCGGTGATGTATTGGACTGAGGGTTACTGCTGGTTGTAGGCTTGTCGGAAGAGGTGGGTCTTCAGGTTCCTTTTGAAGCTTGTCAAGGTAGGCGAGAGTCTGATATGTTGGGGTAGAGAGTTCCAGAGTATGGGGGAGGCATGGGAGAAATCTTTGATGCATTCGTAGGAAGAGAAGATGAGGGGAGTAGAGAAGGAGATCTTGTGAGGATCTGAGGTTGCGTGCAGGTAAGTACCGGGAGACTAGGTCACAGATGTAGGGAGGAGACAGGTTGTGGATGGCTTTGTAGGTCATGGTTAGGGTTTTGAATTAGAGTTGTTGGGCAATGGGAAGCCAGTGAAGGGATTGGCAGAGAGGAGAGGTCGGGGAGTAACGAGGGGAGAGGTGGATTAGTCGGGCAGCATAGTTTAGAATAGATTGTAGGGTTGCAAGACTGTTAGAAGAAAAGCCACACAGCAGGAGGTTGCAATAATCCAGGCGGGAGATAATAAGACTATGCACTAGGGTTTTTACAGCTTTTTGGGAAATGAATGTATGAATCTGGGAAACATTTTTGACTTGGAGGCGGCAGGAGGTGAAGAGGGCTTGGATGTGTGGCTTGAAAGAGAGAATAGAGTCTAGAGTTACTCACAGACAGTGAGCACATGGGACTGGGGAGAATGAGCAGCCATTGACATTGATGGATATGTCAGGTGGGGAGGTTGAGTGAGATGGGGGAAAGATAATGAATTCTGTTTTGTCCATGTTCAGTTTTAGATATTGAGCAGAGAAAAAGGATCAAATAGTAGACAGACATTGTGGGATTCTGGTTAGTAAGGAGGGGATGTCAGGTCCAGAGAGGTAGATCTGTGTGTCATCAGCATAGAGGTGATACTGAAAGCCATGGGACTCTATGAGCTGTCCCAGGCCGAAGGTGTAGATGGAGAACAGCAGGGGTCCAAGAACTGAGCCTTGGGGCACACCGACAGATAGGGGGCGAGATGAGGAAGTGGTGTGAGAGTGGGAGACTCTGAAAGTTCGGTCGGTTAGGTAGGAGGAGATCCAAGATAGGGCCAAGTCTGTGATGCCCAGAGACGAGAGAATCTGTAGTAGGAGGGAGTGGTCTACTGTGTCAAAGGCAGAGGACAGGTCCAGGAGGAGGAGGACAGAGTAGTGTCGCTTGGCTTTGGTGGTTAGTAGGTCGTTAGTGACTTTGGTTAGGGCAGTTTCAGTGGAGTGATGGGGTCGGGAACCAGATTGTAAACGGTCAAAGAGGCAGGAGGAAAGGTATGAGGACAGTTCAAGATGGACATGCTGTTCCAGTAGTTTTGAGGCATAGGGAAGAAGTGATATGGGGCCATAGTTTGACATAGAGGATGGATCAGGAGAGGGCTTTTTGAGGATGGGTGTGATGGAGGTGTCGCGGGCGGAGGAGGGGATGCCGCGCTCTCCCACTGCTGCTCGGGTCCGGCTGCTGCGGCTGCTGCGGCCTGCTGCTGCTCGGTGGCTCAAGCGATGGGCCGGATCCCGGGGACTTTAGCGGCGCTCCTCGCCCGTGAGTGAAAGGGGGTTTTTGGGTGTGGGAATTGTTTATTGTCCGTGACGCCACCCACGGTTGTGGTGATTTGTTAGCACCACCGCTGCTCTGTATGGGGATCCCGGGAAGGATGGTATGGAGCAGCCAGTTGTTGTGTTGCCCCTCCGTGGGTAGGGGTTGGTGATCCCGTGGGCCCAGTGATGAGGTGGGAGATGCAGGGCTTGGTGGGCGCAGGGACGCGGGGGCAGCGCTGTGCCTTGCGGCACTGTGGTACTCACTCAGCCTGAGACGTTGACACAGTTTTTCGGTAAACCACACGGCTGGAAAGACGGTTCCCACGGACGGCTGCACTTGCTCTCCCAGTAGGTGACGGTGACGGTCACTCTGTCCTGCACCTATGTTTCTGTGTTGGTAGCGATGGGTTCCCACCGGTAACCCGCTCCCCGGCTTGGATATGGGCCGGAGGAGCCCCACTTTGCCCGCAGGCGCTGGCCCTGAGAAACTTGTGCCCTGGCGGTGGCGGTGTCTCTCTGTAATGGTCGGACTGTTGCCTTCAATCGGGACTTGGTTGTTTGGAGACAGACGTCCCCTTCACTGACGGATTTGGCAAATTTACGGCGACTCCTAGCCTTGCCGGGGTCCGAGAGGCCCCTGCCCTGGTGCTGACTGTTCTTCGTATACTGCTCCAGACCGCCGGGCCACTACCCGTCCGCGGTCCTTCCAGCAACCTCCGAGCAGTCCCCCTCCAGACGGTCACCGCCGTTGCTGACCTTGCTGACTCTGTCCTGCACACAGCTGGACCAACTTCAGGCTTTTCTACTCTCACTTTTACTCTTTTCTTCTTTGCTCCACTACTACTTCACTTTCACTTCACTTAGCTCCTCTACCACTTCACTGTTTACTCCTTCACCTCCCTGACTTCACTCAAGCTCCCCCTGAGCTAATCTGCCTGGTTCTTCTCGCCTCCAGGGCTGTGTACTCCTCGGTGGGCGGAGCCAACCGCCTGGCCCACCCCCTGGTGTGAACATCAGCCCCTGGAGGAAGGCAACAAGGATTTTGGTAGCCTTGGTGTTCCTAACTGGGGTGTAGGGTGTGGTGGTGTGATGACCTGTGACCCCTGGCTTGCCCAGGGCGTCACATTCCCCCTTAGCAAAATGCAGACCGTCCGCGGGCTGCCCGTCCAACACCGGTTTTATTTTCTGCAAAATATATAAAAAAGAATACGGTAACATAATACAAATTATGACAACATCCCACAACGGGAGGCACATTTCTTAAACGTTACTAACGGTTTACGGTTACGGTTTCTGCTCTCTCCCACCCAAGCAACCTGGCCCTGATGCTGCCCCTAAAACCCAGGCAGCACCCCTTGACCCAAGTCCAGCACAAAGTCACCCGAGCGGGATCTGTCCTTCCCCTCCAGAGGGTAGCCACCGGTTCCTGTGGTGGCTGGGCCCCAGCCTGCTCTGCTGAGGGCCCTCCCTCCAACCTGCCTCTCCGGAGGCGGCAACCGCGGAAATGGTAACGGTAAAGCAACTTATTTACAAGCCACTAACGTTTGTGGTTGCCCTGCAAGTTCACGGGCTTGTCCATAGAAAGTCCTCCTTGCAAAACAACTTTCAAACGGTCCCCACGGGGACAACGGTGCCGGCAACGGCCGGTTTTCTCTCAATCACGGTCAAATCAGATTATTTTTCGGTCCCATTTCACTTATCATTTTCATTTTTAAACTCTTCAAACTTTCAAACAAACACAACTCAGTGGTGGTCCCAACGGGGACTGGACAACGGTGCAACGCTGCCCTACTCAGATTCTTCTGCTGAGGCGGCCCCATCCTCTGCCACCAGCATATCAAACATGCACTGACATGCCTGCTGTGGCAGGGGTACCCGGTACCCATTTCCACCGGTACGCGGGGTATGGACAACCACGGGGTCTCCTACATAGCGGGAACGCTCACTTGCCTCTTCAAACTCAACAGCGGACCCGAGGCTGGGGCAGGAGTCGTCATTTCTTGTTCCTGCGTCAGGCGGGTTGCCACCAGCTGTCGCAGCTTCCTGGCTTCCAACATCCAGCATTTCAGACCCTTCCGCGGTAGCACGGAGCAGCATATTAGGCGAGCTTACACTGAGGCGCCCCATAAGTAACGGCAAGGGGGATGCATAGGCCGAGACTAGGCCGGGCCCCTCAGCCGCAGCGGCCGGTCCTAGTAGGACATAGGGACGTGGGTCACCAGTCGGTTCTGCTACATCTGTTCCCCCTCCGTACACCGGGGCAGTTGTAATCAGCTCCTCCACCTCGTTGGTCCACTGCTCCGTCATCCGGAAGATCTGATCCTGCTGACGCTGGTGGAATTGTATCACCCGGGCCTTCATCCAGGCCACGGTTCCAGGCTCAGAGTCTGGCACGGTCACTGCCGGGACTTCTGGCACCATGCTGTTAAGGGGCCGCGGTTCTAGCGGTTCCCCCTGGTGTACTTCAGGGACGTCCCGGACGTCTGCAGCCGGTTGGTCCGCCGGAGCGGCTGGGCAGGGTATCGCTACCGGTTGGGCAGGTAGCGGGCCTAATGGTGGAGCGGCAGCAGCTATCACGGGTAGCGGGGAGAGAGGCAGGGTGAGCGGAAGCCGGCCGGGCCCCTCAGCTCCAACGGCCGATCCCTCAGGAATACAGGGGCGTGGGTCGCTTACCCGCTCCTCCAAATCCTCTTCTGCCTCGCGTCTCCACATAGCCGCCACCACATCCGCCATGTCGGTCTCCCACTCCTCCAGGAGGAGTTGCATATGGGCCTGCAGACGATTACTCAGCGGGACGGTCCGGTCCCTCAACCATGTCGCCGTGTCGGGCGCGGGGGTCTCGCTGTTATTGACTGGAGCGGACATCTCGGCAGTCGTGCTTTCCAGGAACTAGCAACAAGATGGCCACAGGGTCCTGGCGTCCCTGCTTTTATAGCCACCTCACATGCGTCCAGCCGCCATCGCGTCCCCCTTAGCTTCTTTTCGGCCCCTCCTCTCTTGGGGCGGAGTTTTGGCCTTCGCGCCTCTGCTACTCGAGAAGACGCTCGAGCGGGAACTTTTCGCGCCAAAGATGGCGACTTCCGAAATTTTTCAGCCGGATACCTCCGGCGGTCACAAGGCGCACCTCTACCCAACGGCAGAGCGGTAAGATCCTGTTCGTGACGCCAAGTTGTCGCGAGCGGAGGAGGGGACGCCGCGCTCTCCCACTGCTGCTCGGGTCCGGCTGTCGCGGCTGCTGCGGCCTGCTGCTGCTCAGTGGCTCGAGCGATGGGCCGGATCCCGGGGACTTTAGCGGCGCTCCTCGCCCGTGAGTGAAAGGGGGTTTTTGGGTGTGGGGATTGTTTATTGTCCATGACGCCACCCACGGTTGTGGTGATTTGTTAGCACCACCGCTGCTCTGTATGGGGATCCCGGGAAGGATGGTATGGAGCAGCCAGTTGTTGTGTTGCCCCTCCGTGGGTAGGGGTTGGTGATCCCGGGGCCCAGTGATGAGGTGGGAGATGCAGGGCTTGGTGGGCGCAGGGACGCGGGGGCAGCGCTGTGCCTTGCGGCACTGTGGTACTCACTCAGCCTGAGACGTTGACACGTTGACGTTCACTCTGTCCTGCACCTATGTTTCTGTGTTGGTAGCGATGGGTTCCCACTGGTAACCCGCTCCCCGGCTTGGATATGGGCCGGAGGAGCCCCACTTTGCCCGCAGGCGCTGGCCCTGAGAAACTTGTGCCCTGGCGGTGGCGGTGTCTCTCTGTAATGGTCGGACTGTTGCCTTCAATCGGGACTTGGTTGTTTGGAGACAGACGTCCCCTTCACTGACGGATTTGGCAAATTTACGGCGACTCCTAGCCTTGCTGGGGTCCGAGAGGCCCCTGCCCTGGTGCTGACTGTTCTTCGTATACTGCTCCAGACCGCTGGGCCACTACCCGTCCGCGGTCCTTCCAGCAACCTCCGAGCAGTCCCCCTCCAGACGGTCACCGCCGTTGCTGACCTTGCTGACTCTGTCCTGCACACAGCCGGACCAACTTCAGGCTTTTCTACTCTCACTTTTACTTTTTTCTTCTTTGCTCCACTACTACTTCACTTTCACTTCACTTAGCTCCTCTACCACTTCACTGTTCACTCCTTCACCTCCCTGACTTCACTCAAGCTCCCCCTGAGCTAATCTGCCTGGTTCTTCCCGCCTCCAGGGCTGTGTACTCCTCGGTGGGCGGAGCCAACCGCCTGGCCCACCCCCTGGTGTGTATCATCAGCCCCTGGAGGAAGGCAACAAGGATTTTGGTAGCCTTGGTGTTCCTATCTGGGGTGTAGGGTGTGGTGGTGTGATGACCTGTGACCCCTGGCTTGCCCAGGGCGTCACAGAGGCATGTTTAAAGCATGAAGGGAATACACCAACCTGTGACAGAAAACTACAACCCTGATAACCACAGGGCTTTTCTATATATTTAATAATAGGCATGTGTATAATAAATCTTATCCAGATCACTAGATAATAGAAATATTTGCTATAAGAGATCCCTTTACCTAGATCTAAGCCAAGAAGAGATATGCAGTGTATAATGTATATAGACTTCAGGTACGAGATTTATTACCTGTTTAGATATTGGGACTTCTGTCAATTAAAATTGGATTTCCCTCTATGGAAAGAAAATCTGAAAATAATAAAAACAATAATAATTATATTGAAAAAGATAAATCATGGAGTATTATAATACATTGTTTTAATAAAAAGTACAATGAAAATCATTACATACTAATCTCATTTGATCACATGCTGATAGGAACCACTCATGTTCGTTCCCCTCCTACATATGCTGACTGGACTATGCTATTAATGCCAGCTATAGCTTACATATACTGGTCTGGTGAGGTTTTGTGATCCAGACTTACTGGTGGTTGTTGTGCATTATACCTGTGAGTGATTATGGTGTTAACCATCGTTGTCTTTTTGTTGCTGTCTTCCTGCTCTTGCTTTTCTCCTTATTCTCTAACCATTTATTACTGTGGCTTTGCAGTGTGTCTGAGTTTTGGTTTCCCCCTGTCTATTTTAATCTGTGTTTCCATTACACTCCTGCCCCTTCGTTCCCTGTGGGTGGTAACAGATTATATATGGTCAGGAGAATAGTAAGGCACGGGACTCCGGCATCTCCACCATCAGTGGTAATCTGGAGGTCAGGGATAGCCTAGGGTTCCCTGTCCCTTATTATCCTGCACTCACATTGTGACATAAGCATTAGATGGAAGAAAATTAATGTAGAAATCGGGTTTACAGAAATTTCAGCCTTAATTATTTAATCATTTTCTTGGCTTTCATGTATTTAGTCCACATTATAAAGTATTATTATTATTATCCTCCTCCCAATGAATGCATTTCGGATCTTAATGACTAAAGCAATTTTTTCTCTTTTGCTATGCCTTTATAAGGTTAGAACCTGATTATTATTATTATCATTATTATTATAGTTGCAGCAGAAATAGTAAAAATACTAAATAATAATAAAGAAATAATAAATATATAATAATAAATAATATAATAATATACAATTATATATTAAATAATAATTATTATTATGATAATAGTAGCAAAAATAGTAATAATAAATAATAATAAATAAATAATAAATATATATAATAAATAATATAATAATATACTAAAATAATTAAAATAATAACCATTATTATTATGATAATAGTAGTAGCAGGAATAGTAACAATAATAAATGATAAATAAATAATATATATATAATAAATAATATCATAATATATAATAATATATAATAATAATTATTATTATTTTTATTTTAGTAGCAAAAATAGTAATAATAATAAATAATAAATCTATAATACATCATATAATTAAATAATAGTAATAAAAATAATATAATAAGTAATAACTAATAAAATATAAATACAATAACATTATATTAATAATAACAATAATAATAAATATAAAATAGTAATGAAACTAATAATAGTATTTATAGTCAAAAAATAACCTTGAAGTAGTAAAAAAAACATAATAGTAATAATAAAGTTGGAATATTTTTTTTTTGTGATATAATCTTTCTTTTATTTACTTACCTTCTTTTAGTTCTAAAATTTGTTTGCATTCATAAAATGACGGATAATTTTGGCCATTGTTTGCTTCTGGTACAATGGGTGCAGTATGATGGTCCTTCTCCTATAGGGGGTATCACAGATCAGTGAGAGCTTTCTGCCCAAATTTCTCCTGAAGTTTGGACCTTTTATACGACTCTGCCCACCCCGCTGACGCACCGCACCATTCCTCTCGTATATAATTAGGAATCCTGAAAGTTAGTTAAAAAAACAAACAACTGAATTAAAATGTTGATTATAACAATGCCACCATGGGAAGGATAACATGAATGTAAATGGATCTGTCTGGAAAAAAAAAATAACCCTCCTCATCAGAATAGTAATAATGGACTGGAATTGTAAATAAATGTAATATCAGGAGCTGGAAAACCCAAATTGTATTATTATGGTCCAGTAATGTACTTATAAGTTTCATTTTTTATCAGATTTGCTTAGACAAGAAACATACGTCTTCTTCACCACTTGCCCTACGGATCCCTTCCCCTCACACCTTCTCCAGTCCCTCTCTCCGGTTGTCACCACTTGCCCTCCTGATCCCTTTCCCTCACACCTTCTCCAGTCCCTCTCTCCGGTTGTCACCACTTGCCCTACTGATCCCTTCCCCTCACACCTTCTCCAGTCCCTCTCTCCGGTTGTCACCACTTGCCCTCCTGATCCCTTCCCCTCACACCTTCTCCAGTCCCTCTCTCCGGTTGTCACCACTTGCCCTCCTGATCCCTTTCCCTCACACCTTCTCCAGTCCCTCTCTCCGGTTGTCACCACTTGCCCTCCTGATCCCTTCCCCTCACACCTTCTCCAGTCCCTCTCTCCGGTTGTCACCACTTGCCCTCCTGATCCCTTTCCCTCACACCTTCTCCAGTCCCTCTCTCCGGTTGTCACCACTAGCCCTCCTGATCCCTTCCCCTCACACCTTCTCCAGTCCCTCTCTCCGGTTGTCACCACTAGCCCTCCTGATCCCTTCCCCTCACACCTTCTCCAATCCCTCTCTCCGGTTGTCACCACTTGCCCTCCTGATCCCTTCCCCTCACACCTTCTCCAGTCCCTCTCTCCGGTTGTCACCATTAGCCCTACTGATCCCTTCCCATCACACCTTCTCCAGTCCCTCTCTCCGGTTGTCACCACCCACCTAACTAAACTCTTCAATCTCCCTCTCTTCTGGTATCTTCCCCTCCTCCCTCAAATACTCTATCATTACTCCATTATTAAAAAAACCTTCTCTTGATCCGTCCTGCACAAGCAACTATAGACCAGTCTCTAATCTCCCCTTCATCTCCAAACTCTTGGAGCGCCTGGTCTACTCTCGTCTCACCCGCTACCTCTCCACTCACTCTCTTCTGGATCCTTTACAGTCTGGCTTCCGCCCTTGAAACTGCCCTTGTCAAAGTGACCAAAGACCTATTGACAGCAAAACGCAACGGTGACCACTCTCTGCTTAGTTTTCTTGACCTTTCTGCCGCCTTCGACACTGTTGACCACCATCTCCTTCTCTCTATGCTCCATTCTATCGGCCTAAAGGACACTGTTCTCTACTGGTTCTCTTCCTATCTTTCTGGCCGCTCGTTCAGTGTATCATTTGCTGGCTCCACATCTTCTCCTCTTCCTCTCACTGTTGGGGTCCCTCAAGGTTCAGTCCTTGGCCCTCTTCTTTTCTCCCTCTACACTGCCCCAATTGGAATGACCATCAGCAGATTTGGCTTCCAGTACCATCTTTATGCTGATGACACACCGCTATACACCTCATCCCCTGAGCTCACCCCCGCTGTACTACAGAACACAAGTGACTGCCCGACTGCAGTTTGCAGCATCATGTCCGCTCTCTATCTGAAACTTAACCTTTCCAAAACTGAACTTCTTTTTCCTCCATCCTCCAACCTTCCTAAACCTGACATCTCCCTCTCTGTGTGTGGCACAACGATAAGTCCTAGGCCGCAGGCCCACTGCCTGGGGGTTATACTTGACACCGATCTCTCCTTCACCCCCCACATACAATCTCTTGCCCGCTCCGGCCGCTTGCACCTCAAGAACATCTCTAGAATCCGCCCCTTTCTCACAATGGAAACGACAAAAACCCTCACCGTGGCCCTGATCCACTCTCGCCTTGACTACTGTAACTCTCTATTAATTGGTCTCCCCCTAACTAGACTCTCCCCTCTACAGTCCATCCTTAATGCAGCAGCCAGGGTCACCTACCTGGCTAACCGCTACTCGGATGCCTCTGCTCTGTGCCAGTCATTGCACTGGCTGCCCATATATCACAGGATCCAATTCACACTGCTTGTTCTCACCCACAAAGCTCTCCACAGTGCAGCACCCCCTACATCTCCACCCTCATCTCTATCACCACAAAGCTCTCCACAGTGCAGCACCCCCTACATCTCCACCCTCCTCTCTATCACCACAAAGCTCTCCACAGTGCGGCACCCCCTATATCTCCACCCTCCTCTCTGTCTATCACCACAAAGCTCTCCACAGTGCAGCACCCTCCTACATCTCCACCCTCCTCTCTATCACCACAAAGCTCTCCACAGTGCGGCACCCCCTACATCTCCACCCTCCTCTCTATCACCACAAAGCTCTCCACAGTGCGGCACCCCCTACATCTCCACCCTCCTCTCTATCACCACAAAGCTCTCCACAGTGTGGCACCCCCTACATCTCCCCCTCCTCTCTATCACCACAAAGCTCTCCACAGTGCGGCACCCCCTACATCTCCACCCTCCTCTCTGTCTATCACCACAAAGCTCTCCACAGTGCGGCACCCCCTATATCTCCACCCTCCTCTCTATCACCACAAAGCTCTCCACAGTGCAGCACCCCCTACATCTCCACCCTCCTCTCTGTCTATCACCACAAAGCTCTCCACAGTGCGGCACCACCCTATATCTCCACTCTCCTCTCTATCACCACAAAGCTCTCCACAGTGCAGCACCCCCTACATCTCCTCCCTCCTCTCTGTCTATCACCACAAAGCTCTCCACAGTGCAGCACCCCCTACATCTCCACCCTCCTCTCTGTCTATCACCACAAAGCTCTCCACAGTGCGGCACCCCCTACATCTCCACCCTCATCTCTATCACCACAAAGCTCTCCACAGTGCAGCACCCCCTACATCTCCACCCTCCTCTCTATCACCACAAAGCTCTCCACAGTGCGGCACCCCCTACATCTCCACCCTCCTCTCTGTCTATCACCACAAAGCTCTCCACAGTGCGGCACCCCCCTACATCTCCACCCTCCTCTCTATCACCACAAAGCTCTCCACAGTGCAGCACCCCCTACATCTCCACCCTCCTCTCTGTCTATCACCCCACCCGTTCTCTACGCTCTGCAAATGACTTTCGACTAACATCCACACTAATTTGAACCTCCCACTCCCGGATCCAAGACTTCTTCCGAGCTGCACCAAACCTCTGGAACGCTCTACCCCAAGAAGTTAGAACGAATCACAACTTACTCAGCTTCAGACGCACCCTAAAAACGCATTTTTTTAGGGCGGCCTATCACACTCCCTAAATCAAATTCAATTCACATAGTCCCTCTACAATTTCTCACAACAAAACCAGACGTCAAACTCCATGGCACCCAAATGCATCTCAGGGTTCAGACCAATTGTTCCAGGAAGCCACTATCTATCCCCCATTTTCTTGAGATGGCTGGATTATTATTGTAAATAAGCACTTGCACCTTGCCCCTCCCCCCATAGACTATAGAGCTCTCTACTGTAAGAGCAAAGAGACTATAGAGCTCTCTACTGTAAGAGCAAGGAGACTATAGAGCTCTCTACTGTAAGAGCAAGGAGACTATAGAGCTCTCTACTGTAAGAGCAAGGAGACTATAGAGCGCTCTACTGTAAGAGCAAGGAGACTATAGAGCTCTCTACTGTAAGAGCAAGGAGACTACAGAGCTCTCTACTGTAAGAGCAAGGAGACTATAGAGCTCTCTACTGTAAGAGCAAGGAGACTATAGAGCTCTCTACTGTAAGAGCAAGGAGACTATAGAGCTCTCTACTGTAAGAGCAAGGAGACTATAGATCTCTCTACTGTAAGAGCAAGGAGACTATAGAGCTCTCTACTGTAAGAGCAAGGAGACTACAGAGCTCTCTACTGTAAGAGCAAGGAGACTACAGAGCTCTCTACTGTAAGAGCAAGGAGACTATGGAGCTCTCTACTGTAAGAGCAAGGAGACTATAGAGCTCTCTACTGTAAGAGCAAGGAGACTATAGAGCGCTCTACTGTAAGACCAAGGAGACTATAGAGCTCTCTACTGTAAGACCAAGGAGACTATAGAGCGCTCTACTGTAAGAGCAAGGAGACTATAGAGCTCTCTACTGTAAGAGCAAGGAGACTATAGAGCTCTCTACTGTAAGAGCAAGGAGACTATAGAGCTCTCTACTGTAAGAGCAAGGAGACTACAGAGCTCTCTACTGTAAGAATGAAAAGGCTATAGAGCTCTCTACTGTAAGAACAAGGAGACTATAGAGCACTCTACTGTAAGAACAAAAAGGCTACAGAGCTCTCTACTGTAAGAACATGGAGACTATAGAGCTCTACTGTAAGAACGAAAAGACTATAGAGCTCTCTACTGTAAGGGCAAGGAGCCTATAAAGCTCTTTACTGTAAGAGTAAAGAGACTATAGAGCTCTCTACTGTAAGAGCAAGGAGACTATAGAGCTCTCTACTGTAAGGGCAAGGAGCCTATAAAGCTCTTTACTGTGAGAGCAAGGAGACTATAGAGCTCTCTACTGTAAGAACAGGGAGACTATAGAGCTCTCTACTGTAAGACAAGGAGACTATAGAGCTCTCTACTGTAAGAGCAAGGAGACTATAGAGCTCTCTACTGTAAGAGCAAGGAGACTATAGCGCTCTCTACTGTAAAACAAAGACTATAGAGCTCTCTACTGTAACAACAGGGAGACTATAGAGCTCTCTACTGTAAGAGCAAGGAGACTATAGAGCTCTCTACTGTAAGAACAGGGAGACTATAGAGCTCTCTACCGTAAAACAAAGAGACTATAGAGCTCTCTACTGTAAGAGCAAGGAGACTATAGAGCTCTCTACTGTAAGAGCAAGGAGACTATAGAGCTCTCTACTGTAAGAGCAAGGAGACTATAGAGCTCTCTACTGTAAGAGCAAGGAGACTATAGAGCTCTCTACTGTAAGAGCAATGAGACTATAGAGCTCTCTACTGTAAGAGCAAAGAGACTATAGAGCTCTCTACTGTAAGAGCAAGGAGACTATAGAGCTCTCTACTGTAAGAGCAAGGAGACTATAGAGCTCTCTACTGTAAGAGCAAAGAGACTATAGAGCTCTCTACTGTAAGAACAGGGAGACTATAGAGCACTCTACTGTAAGAGCAAGGAGACTATAGAGCTCTCTACTGTAAGAGCAAGGAGACTATAGAGCTCTCTACTGTAAGAGCAAGGAGACTATAGAGCTCTCTACTGTAAGAACAGGGAGACTATAGAGCTCTCTACTGTAAGAGCAAGGAGACTATAGAGCACTCTACTGTAAGAGCAAGGAGACTATAGAGCTCTCTACTGTAAGAGCAAGGAGACTATAGAGCTCTCTACTGTAAGAGCAAGGAGACTATAGAGCACTCTACTGTAAGAGCAAGGAGACTATAGAGCAATCTACTGTAAGACAAGGAGACTATAGAGCTCTCTACTGTAAGAGCAAGGAGACTATAGAGCACTCTACTGTAAGAGCAAGTAGACTATAGAGCACTCTACTGTAAGAGCAAGGAGACTATAGAGCACTCTACTGTAAGAGCAAGGAGACTATAGAGCACTCTACTGTAAGAGCAATGAGACTATAGAGCACTCTACTGTAAGAGCAAGGAGACTATAGAGCACTCTACTGTAAGAGCAAGGAGACTATAGAGCACTCTACTGTAAGAGCAAGGAGACTATAGAGCTCTCTACCGTAAAACAAAGACTGGGGGGCGTGTCCAGGATGCTGAGCTGAGTGGACGTGGGGAAGAGGAGCTCCTGTTGACCCTCAGCTAAATCAGCACTTATCATAAGCTTAAACCTACTCACCGGCTCTCAGGATGGGACCACGGAGGATTAAACCATCGCAGCAGGCATCGGTGCCCCCCCCGCTGCACACCACGGCGCTGGATACTTTCTTGGGCCTGGAACAGGGTCCAGGGGAGGCCCGGACGCCATCTTTCCAGGAGCATGGAGGGGAAATGGAGGCATCGGCCCGGCCTGCTAAGCAGCAAGAGAAGGAGGAGTGGGTGAGCGGGGACACAGGGGAAAGTGGAGGAGTCTCTGCAGCAGATCCAACAGGGGATGCCTTGGCTCAGCAGCCCTGCACTGCATCGGATCCTCAGGCACAGCAGCAGCAGGCCCAGGAGCACATAGTGGCTGTGGGAGATAAGGTGGAGGTCGGGGGGCAGCCCTCCCCACTGCCAGGAGAAGGGACTGCAGCTACAGCTGGTAATATCAGGGAACAGAGCAGCCTGCTTCCCCCCTCTGGGCCTCGGTGTGGAGATCAACCTCCCCAGCACCAGACTAAAACTCCAGTGTCTATTACTGCAGGTGCTCACCTTAAAGGGCCAGACACCTTCTATAAGGACATGCATGATTTCATAAGTAAACTTCCTTCTAAAGAGGACTTTCAATGCCTCATACGTGAGGTTAAAGCAACTTGCAGGTCAGAAATAGCTGAAGTGAGGAGAGATTTGCAGCAATTGTCTGACAGAATTGAATCCCTGGAGGAAGAGCATGACATCACCAGATCCCATGTATCAGAATTACACAAACTGGCAACATCGCAACAAAAAATTATGGAGGATATGCAGTCTCACATAGAGGATCTCGACAACAGAGGACGCCGTTGCAATGTCCGTGTGAGGGGGGTCCCAGAGTCAGATGGGCCCGAGGACACAAACTCCATACTACAATCCATCTTTAATGAAGTGTTGGACGCTCCCCCTTCTAACATCATCAAGCTGGACAGGGCACACAGGGCTTTACAGCCGAAGAATTTATCCACCCAACCCCGGGACATCATTTGTTCACGACTTCTCCACCAAAGAACTGATCATGGCTAAGGCTAGAATGAGGCGCACGGTATCTGTGTTCAATGGCAAGGAAATCCAGCTTTTCCCGGATCTTTCTCGCATCACACTCCAGAAAAGGCGGCACCTCAAACCCCTCCTCACGAGCCTGAAGGAGCACCAGGTTCCATACCGCTGGGGTTACCAGTTTGCACTAACAGCGCGCAGAGGGGGTAAATCGGCGACCCTTCGCACTCCAGCAGATACTACTCTGTTCTGTGAAGCATTGGCCATTCCAGCGGTCTGTATCCCAGATTGGGACTTGCAAAGGTTGGAAGGTCCGCCCCCTCCCGTGTGGTCCAAGGTGAGGGGTGGAGGGCGTGGGGCTTTGGGGGGGAGAGGAGGTAGGGGCCGCGGGTCGCTCCCCTCCCCGGCTCGCCGTTGAGGACACTCCTTAACCCGGTTGGTGCCTATTTCTTATACCCTCTGAGTTCCAGTGGCTGAGCATGCTTTGTGATACTGTGACTCTCTCTACAGCAAGCCTCTGACTGTCCATTGTGTCATCTGCGGCCCTCTGGGTCTGTTGAGCTGCATAAGGGGGGGGGGGCTGTAGCCACAATGATGCTGTGGGGGGTATGGGGGTAGGGGGGTTGGCGGGCGCCCGGTCCCCTTACTTGGAGTTAGTGGTTCAGGTTTTTTGTTTTTGTTTTTTTTCTTCCTTGTTTCCTTTAGGCACGGGCCCGTGCCCACTGGACTGACCCCCGTGGTTGGGCTACTGGGGAGTGAGGTGGGTGGCTCTCTCAGCCCAGACGGGTTGGGGAACCTCCCTCTAGGTCTCTCCCTTCCGGGTTGACCCCCCGGGAATCTATGCCTAAGGTTTATGCATTTTGGTTAATGTTCTTAATTCAAGTTCATTTCTATGTTTGTCCTTGTCTTCCCCCCTCCCCGATGTTTTTTCCTTATGTGTCCTTTCAGGTACCACCCCTTCTAGAGTCCCTGGGAGCTGCGGCCCTTTGTCGTATGGACCGTCTCCTCTGGCCGGCTTCACAGGGGAAGTCATGCCCCCGACGGTATAGGTGTGCCATTAGCTTTTTCTTACTTCTAAGTTTTAGATATGACCCGCATTATCTCTCTTAACGTAAAAGGTCTGAATTCACCCCGTAAGAGGAAATTGCTGCTACAGGAACTGAAAACATCAGGTGCAGACATAGCCTTTATCCAAGAAACACATTTTGTGGAATCAAACACTTTCAAATTTGCGTCCCACCGCTTTCCCATCCATTACTCGGCTTACTCGGGCTCCAAGAGGGGGGGAGTTGCTATTTTAATATCCTCCAGTTGTCCTCTACAAATTACGGGTTCTCACTGCGATCCAGAGGGTAGATATGTGATTCTGGAGGGCCAACTGGGGGGATCCCCGCACATACTGGCCAACATTTATGCACCTAATGAAGGGCAGATACGCTTTCTTAAGAAAATACTCGATCTGATAGGCGGACTGGCACCGGCCTCTACGGTGTTGGGGGGAAACTTTAACATCCCCTTTTCGGAGGTGGCCGACAGACTCTCTGTGGGTGAACACCCTCCATCGGGTGCTTTGAAAAATTTGTCCCGGGACTTTCGTAGGCTCATTAGATCAGGGGCTTTATACGATGCTTGGAGGGTGGACCACCCGGGAGAGAAGGCCTTTTCCTTCTACTCGCATCCGCATCAGACGCACACCAGAATAGACTATTTTTTCATTGACTCACAGCTGCTGGGGCGTCTTGAGATGGTGGAAATGGGATCCATTACGTGGTCAGACCATTCCCCACTCATAATGGACTTCAAGAAAGATGGTCCTCGACCTAGGCCTCAGCATTGGCGCCTTAATGAATCTCTGATCAAAAATCCCGACACTAGGGCCTTTTTAAATAAGCAACTGGTCGAATTCTTTCAGTTGAACACGGGCACGGTCACGTCGCCGGCAACACTCTGGGAAGCTCACAAGGCAGTGATGAGGGGACTATGCATTAGAGAGGGCGCCAGGGCTAAAAAGAATGCCACAAGTCAGCGGGACTCTATAACGGCCCATCTTAAGCTACAGGAGGGGAGACTGGCGGCTGCCCCATCACTGACTATTCTTAAGAGAGTCATCAGCCTTAGGGAAAAGTCGAGAGACTTGGCAATTGGCAGAGCAGAAAAATTGCTAACCTTTTCCAAACAAAGATACTATGAAAGGAGTAATAAGGCTCATACCTTACTCGCCAGGCAGCTTAAGGAGCGCGCTACATCCTCATGCCCTCAGGCTCTGCGCGACGAAAAGGGCACTATCCACTATCACCCCGCTTCAATAGCTGACATTTTTTTCAATTACTACAACAAGCTTTATAACCTTCCGGTTCCCCCGGGCATGGCTTCGCGCGGGGCTGGGGCACTTGGGGACTATTTTTCGGCCCTTGAGCTCCCTTCACTGCCTTGCGGAGCAGCCGCGGCTTTGAATGAAGAGATTACTACAGAGGAACTGGAGCAAGTTCTGGAAGCCCTGCCTGGCGGGAAGTCACCGGGCCCGGACGGCTTTACTTATTTTTATTACAAGGTGTTCGCGGCGGAGCTCCTCCCACACATGGCCGCCTTGTTTAACTCTTTCCTTCAGGGTGACCCTATCCCTCCATCCATGCTACACTCCCATTTAATCCTCCTGCCCAAGCCACCCAGGGACCCATTGGACTGTGCTAATTATAGACCAATAGCCCTTTTGAACTCCGATTTGAAGATGTTCACCAAGCTCTTGGCGGCCAGGCTTAATCGATGGTTGCCCCAACTCGTGTATAAAGACCAGGTGGGTTTTGTCCCTTGCCGTCAGGGGGGTGACAACACCAGGAAGGTCATAGACCTGGTGGATGTGGCAAATCGGACGAAGCAACAGGCGTTGGTGTTGAGTCTAGATGCAGAGAAGGCTTTTGACCGCCTTGCGTGGCCTTTTCTCTTCAAGACACTGGAGGTCTTTGGGATCTCGGGTGGCTTTATGCGGGCCTTGAAGTCCCTGTATAGCGCTCCTACGGCCTCTATCAAACTCCCCCTCCACATCTCTAAGCCTTTTCTCATCTCCAATGGCACCAGGCAGGGGTGCCCCCTGTCCCCCCTCCTTTTTGTGCTATCCATAGAGCCCCTCGCGGCCTCGGTCAGGAGCAACCCAGACATCTCGGGGGTCCTGGTCAGGAATAAACCGTTTAAAATCTCGCTTTTTGCCGACGATGTGCTCATTACACTTACTAACATCCATGTGTCCCTTCCAATTTTAATGTGCACCTTGGGTAGGTACGGGAGCCTTTCGGGGTATAAGATCAACTCTAGCAAAACGGAGGCAATGCCCTTGAATCTCGACCCGGTGGCCCTGGATTACCTGCGTTTGAATTTTAAGTTTCGTTGGAAGACAGATGCGGTCAAGTACCTGGGGGTTAACCTCACATCTACTTATGATTCCCTCTATAACCTTAACTCCCCCCCCCTTTTCCGAGAGCTGAGAAATCTTTTGAGCAAGTGGTTGCCCCTCCCTCTTTCGTGGATGGGGCGCATTGCGGCGGTTAAAATGAGCTTGCTCCCAAAATTATTATATTTCTTTGAAACCCTCCCAGTTAAGGTACCAATAAAGGAGCTGAAGTCCCTTCAGGCGGCTATCCTTAGATTTATTTGGTGTAACAAACGTCATAGGGTGGCCAGGGAGGTGTTGATGGCTCGGAGAAACGGGGGGGGGCTTTCTGTCCCGGACATCCTAAAATACTATTGGGCGGCCCATCTTAGGAGGATCCCCTGTTGGGTGTCCCTTTGGGCATACAACAGGTGGACTGAGATTGAAAAACTTTGGCTGGCGCCTATACATCCAAACACGCTCCTGTGGCCCCCGGCCCGGTGTGATTCGCCTCCCCCTCTTCTTGGACCGATGCAGTTCACTAGGGACCTCTGGGCATTTTGCATTAGAAGATTTCCTTTGGCATCCCCCTGCTCCCCTCTGGTGTCCTTCATATACCAACCCTTGCTCCCAAGCAGTCTGGAGTCGGACATGGTGCACCCCTGGCTCAAGGCAGGTCTATTCAGATTTGCAGACATTATAGATGGAAGTACAATGCAGATCCATTCCTTTGAGTACCTTAGAGATAAATTCTCTCTCTCTAATCGAGAGTTTTTCCAATATCTGCAGATCAGAGACTTGGCTGGCTCCTTGTTTGGCAGGGCAGGGGCCTCGATTCCCACAGATTTTGAGAAAATTTGCAGAAGGGGCACTGATACTAAGGGACTAATTTCGGAAATTTACATTTTGCTTTCTGAGTCACGGGAGGGGCCCGAGGGGTCTTTTCCATACATGCGGAAATGGGAGTCTCTATTGGGAAGGCGGATACTTCCTCAGGAATGGGCAGCAATCTGGGGAAACGCTGCCAAGACGTCAATATGCACACTATATAAGGAAAATATCTATAAAATTTTGCTATTTTGGTACCACACTCCAGATTTCCTTCATGGCATAGACCCCTCCATACCGGCTTGTTGCTGGAGATGCGGGGGAGGCAGGGGCACCATTCTGCACATATTCTGGTCCTGTCCAGGGATAGTCCCCTTCTGGGAGCGGGTTAGAGGGTTGATCCATAAAGTACTATATATAGAGGTTGATCTTGATCCCCTGATCTATGTTCTGGGTCTTGGGAATGGGGGATTGGGAAAAACGGCCTCTAAGCTTTTGTCCCACATCCTTACGGCGGCCAGATGCTTAATTGCAAAGAATTGGAGGCAGCCAGGGACACCCTCACTCCAGAGCCTCAAGTATAGATTACTGGACGTTAGACGCATGGAACATCTCACGGCACTATTGCATGACACAGTTGACCGTTTCCAGGCCGTGTGGGCACCATGGGACTACTTTGCGGGACAGGAGGATCTGTGAGACTGAGGCCTATGGGTCCTATGGAAGGAGCATGGACTCTTGAAACCCTTCCCTCTTCCCTCCTATTTCTCCTCTCCCCTCCTAACCCTCCTCACCTGTCCTGTCATTGTTTGTCTAGGTTCGATAAGAATTCTGAATTTTATGTTTTATTTTATGTATGAAAAACGTAAATTGAAAATCTCAATAAAAATTCAAAGTTTAAAAAAAAACAAAGAGACTATAGAGCTCTCTACTGTAAGAGCAAGGAGACTATAGAGCTCTCTACTGTAAGAGCAAGGAGACTATAGAGCTCTCTACTGTAAGAGCAAGGAGACAATAGAGCGCTCTACTGTAAGAGCAAGGAGACTATAGAGCTCTCTACTGTAAGAGCAAGGAGACTATGGAGCTCTCTACTGTAAGAGCAAGGAGACTATAGAGCTCTCTACTGTAAGAGCAAGGAGACTATAGAGCTCTCTAATGTAAGAGCAAGGAGACTATAGAGCGCTCTACTGTAAGAGCAAGGAGACTATAGAGCGCTCTACTGTAAGAGCACGGAGACTATAGAGCTCTCTACTGTAAGAGCAAGGAGACTATAGAGCGCTCTACTGTAAGAGCAAGGAGACTATAGAGCTCTCTACTGTAAGAATGAAAAGGCTACAGAGCTCTCTACTGTAAGAACAGGGAGACTATAGAGCACTCTACTGTAAGAGCAAGGAGACTATAGAGCGCTCTACTGTAAGAACAGGGAGACTATAGAGCTCTCTACTGTAAGAACAGGGAGACTATAGAGCTCTCTACTGTAAGAGCAAGGAGACTATAGAGCTCTCTACTGTAAGAGCAAGGAGACTATAGAGCTCTCTACTGTAAGAGCAAGGAGACTATAGAGCGCTCTACTGTAAGAGCAAGGAGACTATAGAGCTCTCTACTGTAAGAACAGGGAGACTATAGAGCTCTCTACTGTAAGAACAGGGAGACTATAGAGCTCTCTACTGTAAGAGCAAGGAGACTATAGAGCTCTCTACTGTAAGAGCAAGGAGACTATAGAGCTCTCTACTGTAAGAGCAAAGAGACTATAGAGCTCTCTACTGTAAGAGCAAAGAGACTATAGAGCTCTCTACTGTAAGAACATGGAGACTATAGAGCTCTCTACTGTAAGAACGAAAAGACTATAGAGCTCTCTACTGTAAGGGCAAGTAGACATTGTAGAACACTACTGTAAAACAAAGAGACTATAGAGCTCTCTACTGTAAGAACAGGGAGACTATAGAGCTCTCTACTGTAAGAACAGGGAGACTATAGCGCTCTCTACTGTAAAACAAAGAGACTATAGAGCTCTCTACTGTAAGAACAGGGAGACTATAGAGCTCTCTACTGTAAGAGCAAGGAGACTATAGAGCTCTCTACTGTAAGAGCAAGGAAACTATAGAGCTCTCTACTGTAAGAACAGGGAGACTATAGAGCTCTCTACTGTAAAACAAAGACTATAGAGCTCTCTACTGTAAGAGCAAGGAGACTATAGAGCTCTCTACTGTAAGAGCAAGGAGACTATAGAGCTCTCTACTGTAAGAGCAAGGAGACTATAGAGCTCTCTACTGTAAGAGCAAGGAGACTATAGAGCTCTCTACTGTAAGAGCAAGGAGACTATAGAGCTCTCTACTGTAAGAGCAAGGAGACTATAGAGCTCTCTACTGTAAGAGCAAGGAGACTACAGAGCTCTCTACTGTAAGAGCAAGGAGACTACAGAGCTCTCTACTGTAAGAGCAAGGAGACTATAGAGCACTCTACTGTAAGAGCAAGGAGACTATAGAGCTCTCTACTGAAAGAGCAAGGAGACTACAGAGCTCTCTACTGTAAGAATGAAAAGGCTACAGAGCTCTCTACTGTAAGAACGGGAAGACTTTAGAGCGCTCTACTATAAGAGCAAGGAGACTATAGCGCTCTCTACTGTAAGAGCAAGGAGACTATAGAGCTCTCTACTGTAAGACAAGGAGACTATAGATCTCTACTGTAAGACCAAGGAGACTATAGAGCTCTCTACTGTAAGAGCAAGGAGACTACAGAGCTCTCTACTGTAAGAACAGGGAGACTATAGAGCTCTCTACTGTAAGAGCAAGGAGACTACAGAGCTCTCTACTGTAAGAGCAAGGAGACTACAGAGCTCTCTACTGTAAGAACAAGGAGACTACAGAGCTCTCTACTGTAAGAGCAAGGAGACTACAGAGCTCTCTACTGTAAGAGCAAGGAGACTATAGAGCACTCTACTGTAAGAGCAAGGAGACTATAGAGCACTCTACTGTAAGAGCAAGGAGACTATAGAGCTCTCTACTGTAAGAATG
This sequence comes from Anomaloglossus baeobatrachus, assembly GCF_048569485.1. NCBI lineage: Eukaryota > Metazoa > Chordata > Amphibia > Anura > Aromobatidae > Anomaloglossus > Anomaloglossus baeobatrachus. The sequence continues at coordinate 40,825 of NW_027443981.1, read as the reverse complement.
AAAAGGCTACAGAGCTCTCTACTGTAAGAACGGGAAGACTTTAGAGCGCTCTACTATAAGAGCAAGGAGACTATAGCGCTCTCTACTGTAAGAGCAAGGAGACTATAGAGCTCTCTACTGTAAGACAAGGAGACTATAGATCTCTACTGTAAGACCAAGGAGACTATAGAGCTCTCTACTGTAAGAGCAAGGAGACTATAGAGCTCTCTACTGTAAGAGCAAGGAGACTACAGAGCTCTCTACTGTAAGAGCAAGGAGACTATGGAGCTCTCAACTGTAAGAATGAAAAGGCTACAGAGCTCTCTACTGTAAGAACGGGAAGACTTTAGAGTGCTCTACTATAAGAGCAAGGAGACTATAGCGCTCTCTACTGTAAGAGCAAGGAGACTATAGATCTCTACTGTAAGACCAAGGAGACTATAGAGCTCTCTACTGTAAGAGCAAGGAGACTATGGAGCTCTCTACTGTAAGAGCAAGGAGACTATAGAGCTCTCTACTGTAAGAGCAAGGAGACTATAGAGCTCTCTACTGTAAGAGCAAGGAGACTATAGAGCTCTCTACTGTAAGAGCAAGGAGACTATAGAGCTCTCTACTGTAAGAGCAAGGAGACTATGGAGCTCTCTACTGTAAGAGCAAGGAGACTATAGAGCTCTCTACTGTAAGAGCAAGGAGACTATGGAGCTCTCTACTGTAAGAGCAAGGAGACTATAGAGCTCTCCAGTGTAAGGGCAAGGAGACTATGGAGATCTCTGCTGTAAGAGTAAGAAGACTATAGAGCTCTCTACCTTAAGAGCAAGGAGATTATAGAGCACTCTACCTTAAGAGCAAGAAAACTATAGAGCTCTCTGCAGTAAGGGCAAGGTGACTATAGACCACTCTATTCTCAGAGCAAGGAAATTATAGAGGACTCAAGGAGACTAGAACACTCTACTGTAAGGGAAAGAAGACTATAGAACTCTCTACTGTAAGACAAGGAGACTATAGAGCTCTCTACTGTAAGACAAGGAGACTATAGAGCTCTCTACTGTAAGAGCAAGGAGACTATAGAGCTCTCTACTGTAAGAGCAAGGAGACTATAGCGCTCTCTACTGTAAGAGCAAGGAGACTATAGAGCTCTCTACTGTAAGACAAGGAGACTATAGATCTCTACTGTAAGACCAAGGAGACTATAGAGCTCTCTACTGTAAGAGCAAGGAGACTATAGAGCTCTCTACTGTAAGAGCAAGGAGACTACAGAGCTCTCTACTGTAAGAGCAAGGAGACTATGGAGCTCTCAACTGTAAGAATGAAAAGGCTACAGAGCTCTCTACTGTAAGAACGGGAAGACTTTAGAGTGCTCTACTATAAGAGCAAGGAGACTATAGCGCTCTCTACTGTAAGAGCAAGGAGACTATAGATCTCTACTGTAAGACCAAGGAGACTATAGAGCTCTCTACTGTAAGAGCAAGGAGACTATGGAGCTCTCTACTGTAAGAGCAAGGAGACTATAGAGCTCTCTACTGTAAGAGCAAGGAGACTATAGAGCTCTCTACTGTAAGAGCAAGGAGACTATAGAGCTCTCTACTGTAAGAGCAAGGAGACTATAGAGCTCTCTACTGTAAGAGCAAGGAGACTATGGAGCTCTCTACTGTAAGAGCAAGGAGACTATAGAGCTCTCTACTGTAAGAGCAAGGAGACTATGGAGCTCTCTACTGTAAGAGCAAGGAGACTATAGAGCTCTCCAGTGTAAGGGCAAGGAGACTATGGAGATCTCTGCTGTAAGAGTAAGAAGACTATAGAGCTCTCTACCTTAAGAGCAAGGAGATTATAGAGCACTCTACCTTAAGAGCAAGAAAACTATAGAGCTCTCTGCAGTAAGGGCAAGGTGACTATAGACCACTCTATTCTCAGAGCAAGGAAATTATAGAGGACTCAAGGAGACTAGAACACTCTACTGTAAGGGAAAGAAGACTATAGAACTCTCTACTGTAAGACAAGGAGACTATAGAGCTCTCTACTGTAAGACAAGGAGACTATAGAGCTCTCTACTGTAAGAGCAAGGAGACTATAGAGCTCTCTACTGTAAGAGCAAGGAGACTATAGAGCTCTCTACTGTAAGAGCAAGGAAACTACAGACCTCTCTACTGTAAGAGCAAGGAGACTATAGAGCTCTCTACTGTAAGAATGAAAAGGCTATAGAGCTCTCTACTGTAAGAACAGGGAGACTATAGAGCGCTCTACTGTTAGAGCAAGGAGACTATAGAGCACTCTACTGTAAGGGCAAGGAGACTATAGAGCTCTCTACTGTAAGAACAAAAAGGCTACAGAGCTCTCTACTGTAAGAATAGGGAGACTATAGAGTTCTCTACTGTTAGAGCAAGGAGACTAAAGGGCTTTCTACTGTAAGAACAAAAAGGCTACAGAGCACTCTACTGTAAGAACAGGGAGACTATAGAGTTCTCTACTGTTAGAGCAAGGAGACTATAGAGCTCTCTACTGTAAGAACGAAAAGACTATAGAGCTCTTTACTGTGAGAGCAAGTAGACATTGTAGAACACTACTGTAAAACAAAGAGACTATAGAGCTCTCTACTGTAAGACAAGGAGATTATAGAGCTCTCTACTGTAAGACAAGGAGATTATAGAGCTCTCTACTGTGAGACAAGGAGACTATAGAGCTCTCTACTGTAAGACAAGGAGACTATAGAGCTCTCTACTGTAAGAACGAAAAGACTATAGAGCGCTCTACTGTAAGACAAGGAGATTATAGAGCTCTCTACTGTAAGACAAGGAGATTATAGAGCTCTCTACTGTAAGACAAGGAGACTATAGAGCTCTCTACTGTAAGACAAGGAGACTATAGAGCTCTCTACTGTAAGACAAGGAGACTATAGAGCTCTCTACTGTAAGACAAGGAGACTATAGAGCTCTCTACTGTAAGAACGAAAAGACTATAGAGCTCTCTACTGTAAGACAAGGAGATTATAGAGCTCTCTACTGTAAGACAAGGAGATTATAGAGCTCTCTACTGTAAGACAAGGAGACTATAGAGCTCTCTACTGTAAGACAAGGAGACTATAGAGCTCTCTACTGTAAGACAAGGAGACTATAGAGCTCTCTACTGTAAGACAAGGAGACTATAGAGCGCTCTACTGTAAGACAAGGAGACTATAGAGCTCTCTACTGTAAGACAAGGAGACTATAGAGCTCTTTACTGTAAGACAAGGAGATTATAGAGCTCTCTACTGTAAGACAAGGAGACTATAGAGCTCTCTACTGTAAGACAAGGAGATTATAGAGCTCCCTACTGTAAGACAAGGAGACTATAGAGTGCTCTACTGTAAGACAAGGAGACTATAGAGCTCTCTACTGTAAGACAAGGAGACTATAGAGCACTCTACTGTAAGGGAAAGAAGACTATAGAGCTCTCTACTGTAAGAACAAAGAGACTATAGGGCTCTTTACTGTAAGAGCAAGGAGACTATAGAGCTCTCTACTGTAAGAGCAAGGAGACTATAGAGCGCTCTACTGTAAGACCAAGGAGACTATAGAGCACTCTACTGTAAGAGCAAGGAGACTATAGAGCTCTCTACTGTAAGGGAAAGAAGACTATAGAGCTCTCTACTGTAAGAACAAAGAGACTATAGGGCTCTTTACTGTAAGAGCAAGGAGACTATAGAGCTCTCTACTGTAAGAGCAAGGAGACTATAGAGCTCTCTACTGTAAGAACAAAGAGACTATAGGGCTCTTTACTGTAAGAGCAAGGAGACTATAGAGCTCTCTACTGTAAGAGCAAGGAGACTATAGAGCTCTCTACTGTAAGAGCAAGGAGACTATAGAGCTCTCTACTGTAAGAACAAAGAGACTATAGGGCTCTTTACTGTAAGAGCATGGAGACTATAGAGCTCTCTACTGTAAGAGCAAGGAGACTATGGAGCTCTCTGTCCTAGTATACGGTTAGCATAGACCTCTCTATCATAAGCTCAGGGACAATATGTAGCTGTCTACTGTGAGGCTATGGAGAAGTTTACTGTAAAACAGATGAGACTATGAAGCTCTAATCTGTTGGAGCAGTGACTCTAGAGCACTCTACTGTAAAGGTGGTGTCACACACAGCGACGGCGACAACGATGTCGCTGCTAAGTCACCATTTTCTGTGACGTAGCCGCGTCGTTCCGTCGCTGTTGCTGTGTGTGACATCCAGCAACGACCTGGCCCCTGCTGTGAGGTCGCCGGTCGTTGCTGAATGTCCTGCTTCATTTTTTGTTCGTCGCTCTCCCGCTGTGAAGCACACATCGCTGTGTGTGACAGCGAGAGAGCGTCGAACTGAAGCGAGCAGAGAGCAGGCAGCCGGCGTCTGGCAGCTGCGGTAAGCTGTAACCAAGGTAAACATCGGGTAACCAAGTGAAGTGCTTCGCTGGTTACCCAATATTTACCTTAGTTACCAGCGTCCGCCACTCTCAGGCTGCCAGTGCCGGCTCCCTGCTCCCTGCACGCGTAGCCAGAGTACACATCGGGTAAATAAGCAAAGGAGTCTGGCTAGGAGTGCAGGGAGCCAGCGCTAAGCGGTGTGCGCTGGTAACCAAGGTAAATATCGGGTAACCAGCGAAGGGCTTTGCGTGGTTACCCGATATTTACCTTAGTTACCAAGCGCACACCGCTTAGCGCTGGCTCCCTGCCTGGGGGCTGGTCGCTGGTGAGATCTGCCTGTTTGACAGCTCACCAGTGACCATGTAACGACGCAGCAGCGATCCTGATAAGGTCAGGTCGTCGTCGTCATCGCTGCTGCGTCGCTACGTGTGACCCTAGCTTAAGAGCAGTGAGACTATGAAGCACTCTATAGTGCTCTCTACAGTAAGAGCAGTGAGACTATGGAGCACTCTATAGAGCTCTCTACTGTAAGAGCCGTGAAACTATGGAGCACTCTATAGAGCTCTCTACTGTAAGAGCCGTGAAACTATGGAGCACTCTATAGAGCTCTCTACTGTAAGAGCCGTGAAACTATGGAGCACTCTATAGTGCTCTCTACTGTAAGAGCAGTGAGACTTTGGAGCACTCTATAGAGCTCTCTACTGTAAGAGCAGTGAGACTATGGAGCACTCTATAGAGCTCTCTACTGTAAGAGCAGTGAGACTATGGAGCACTCTATAGAGCTCTCTACTGTAAGAGCAGTGAGATTATGGAGCACTCTATAGAGCTCTCTACTGTAAGAGCCATGAAACTATGGAGCCCACTATAGAGCTCTCTACTGTAAGAGCAGTGAAACTATGGAGCACTCTATAGAGCTCTCTACTGTAAGAGCAGTGAAACTATGGAGCACTCTATAGAGCGCTCTACTGTAAGAGCCTTGAGACTATGAAGCACTCTATAGTGCTCTCTACTGTAAGAGCCGTGAAACTATGGAGCCCTCTATAGCGCTCTCTACTGTAAGAGCAGTGAGACTATGGAGCACTCTATAGAGCTCTCTACTGTAAGAGCAGTGAAACTATGGAGCACTCTATAGAGCTCTCTACTGTAAGAGCAGTGAGACTATGGAGCACTCTATAGAGCTCTCTACTGTAAGAGCAGTGAAACTATGGAGCACTCTATAGTGCTCTCTCTACAAGAGCCGCGAAACAATGGAGCACTCTATAGAGCTCTCTACTGTAAGAGCAGTGAAACTATGGAGCCCCCTATAGAGCTCTCTACTGTAAGAGCCATGAAACTATGGAGCACTCTATAGTGCTCTCTACTGTAAGAGCAGTGAGACTATGGAGCACTCTATAGAAATCTCTACTGTAAGAGCAGTGAGACTATGGAGCACTCTATAGAGCTCTCTACTGTAAGAGCAGTGAGATTACAGAGCACTCTATAGAGCTCTCTACTGTAAGAGCAGTGAGACTATGGAGCACTCTATAGAGCTCTCTACTGTAAGAGCAGTGAGACTATGGAGCACTCTATAGAGCTCTCTACTGTAAGAGCAGTGAGACTATGGAGCACTCTATAGAGCTCTCTACTGTAAGAGCAGTGAGACTATGGAGCACTCTATACAGCTCTCTACTGTAAGAGCAGTGAGAAACTATGGAGCACTCTATAGAGCTCTCTACTGTAAGAGCAGTGAGAAACTATGGAGCACTCTATAGAGCTCTATACTGTAAGAGCAGTGAAACTATGGAGCACTCTATAGAGCTCTCTACTGTAAGAGCAGTGAGAAACTATGGAGCAATCTATAGAGCTCTCTACTGTAAGAGCAGTTAAACTATGGAGCACTCTATAGAGCTCTCTACTGTAAGAGCCGTGAAACTATGGAGCCCCCTATAGAGCTCTCTACTGTAAGAGCAGTGAGACTATGGAGCACTCTATAGAGCTCTCTACTGTAAGAGCAGTGAGACTATGGAGCACTCTATAGAGCTCTCTACTGTAAGAGCCGTGAAACTATGGAGCCCTCTATAGAGCTCTCTACTGTAAGAGCAGTGAAACTATGGAGCACTCTATAGAGCTCTCTACTGTAAGAGCAGTGAGAAACTATGGAGCAATCTATAGAGCTCTCTACTGTAAGAGCAGTTAAACTATGGAGCACTCTATAGAGCTCTCTACTGTAAGAGCCGTGAAACTATGGAGCACTCTATAGAGCTCTCTACAGTAAGAGCAGTGAGACTATGGAGCACTCTATAGAGCTCTCTACTGTAAGAGCAGTGAGACTATGGAGCACTCTATAGAGCTCTCTACTGTAAGAGCCGTGAAACTATGGAGCACTCTATAGAGCTCTATACTGTAAGAGCAGTGAAACTATGGAGCACTCTATAGAGCTCTCTACTGTAAGAGCAGTGAGAAACTATGGAGCAATCTATAGAGCTCTCTACTGTAAGAGCAGTTAAACTATGGAGCACTCTATAGAGCTCTCTACTGTAAGAGCCGTGAAACTATGGAGCACTCTATAGAGCTCTCTACAGTAAGAGCAGTGAGACTATGGAGCACTCTATAGAGCTCTCTACTGTAAGAGCAGTGAGACTATGGAGCACTCTATAGTGCTCTCTACTGTAAGAGCCGTGAAACTATGGAGCCCTCTATAGAGCTCTCTACTGTAAGAGCAGTGAGACTATGGAGCACTCTATAGAGCTCTCTACTGTAAGAGCAGTGAAACTATAGAGCACTCTATAGTGCTCTCTACTACAAGAGCCGTGAAACTATGGAGCACTCTATAGAGCTCTCTACTGTAAGAGCAGTGAGACTATGAAGCACTCTATAGAGCTCTCTACTGTAAGAGCAGTGAGACTATGGAGCACTCTATAGAGCTCTCTACTGTAAGAGCAGTGAGAAACTATGGAGCACTCTATAGAGCTCTCTACTGTAAGAGCAGTGAAACTATGGAGCACTCTATAGAGCTCTCTACCGTAAGAGCAGTGAGAAACTATGGAGCACTCTATAGAGCTCTCTACTGTAAGAGCAGTGAAACTATGGAGCACTCTATAGAGCTCTCTACTGTAAGAGCAGTGAAACTATGGAGCACTCTATAGAGCTCTCTACTGTAAGAGCAGTGAGAAACTATGGAGGAATCTATAGAGCTCTCTACTGTAAGAGCAGTGAAACTATGGAGCATTCTATAGAGCTCTCTACTGTAAGAGCCGTGAAACTATGGAGCCCCCTATAGAGCTCTCTACTTTAAGAGCAGTGAGACTATGGAGCACTCTATAGAGCTCTCTACTGTAAGAGCAGTGAGACCATGGAGCACTCTATAGAGCTCTCTACTGTAAGAACAGTGAAACTATGGAGCACTCTATAGTGCTCTCTACTGTAAGCCGTGAAACTATGGAGCCCTCTATAGAGCTCTCTACTGTAAGAGCAGTGAGAAACTATGGAGCACTCTATAGAGCTCTCTACTGTAAGAGCAGTGAGAAACTTTGGAGCACTCTATAGAGCTCTCTACTGTAAGAGCAGTGAAACTATGGAGCACTCTATAGAGCTCTCTACTGTAAGAGCAGTGAGAAACTATGGAGCAATCTATAGAGCTCTCTACTGTAAGAGCAGTGAAACTATGGAGCACTCTATAGAGCTCTCTAGTGTAAGAGCCGTAAAACTATGGAGCCCCCTATAGAGCTCTCTACTGTAAGAGCAGTGAGACTATGGAGCACTCTATAGAGCTCTCTACTGTAAGAGCAGTGAGACTATGGAGCACTCTATAGAGCTCTCTACTGTAAGAGCAGTGAAACTATAGAGCACTCTATAGTGCTCTCTACTACAAGAGCCGTGAAACTATGGAGCACTCTATAGAGCTCTCTACTGTAAGAGCAGTGAGACTATGAAGCACTCTATAGAGCTCTCTACTGTAAGAGCAGTGAGACTATGGAGCACTCTATAGAGCTCTCTACTGTAAGAGCAGTGAGACTATGGAGCACGCTATAGAGCTCTCTACTGTAAGAGCAGTGAGAAACTATGGAGCACTCTATAGAGCTCTCTACTGTAAGAGCAGTGAGAAACTATGGAGCACTCTATAGAGCTCTCTACTGTAAGAGCAGTGAAACTATGGAGCACTCTATAGAGCTCTCTACTGTAAGAGCAGTGAGAAACTATGGAGCACTCTATAGAGCTCTCTACTGTAAGAGCAGTGAAACTATGGAGCACTCTATAGAGCTCTCTACTGTAAGAGCAGTGAAACTATGGAGCACTCTATAGAGCTCTCTACTGTAAGAGCAGTGAGAAACTATGGAGCAATCTATAGAGCTCTCTACTGTAAGAGCAGTGAAACTATGGAGCACTCTATAGAGCTCTCTACTGTAAGAGCCGTGAAACTATGGAGCCCCCTATAGAGCTCTCTACTGTAAGAGCAGTGAGACTATGGAGCACTCTATAGAGCTCTCTACTGTAAGAGCAGTGAGACTATGGAGCACTCTATAGAGCTCTCTACTGTAAGAGCAGTGAAACTATGGAGCACTCTATAGTGCTCTCTACTGTAAGAGCAGTGAGACTATGGAGCACTCTATAGAGCTCTCTACTGTAAGAGCAGTGAGACTATGGAGCACTCTATAGAGCTCTCTACTGTAAGAGCAGTGAAACTATGGAGCACTCTATAGAGCTCTCTACTGTAAGAGCAGTGAAACTATGGAGCACTCTATAGAGCTCTCTACTGTAAGAGCAGTGAGACTATGGAGCACTCTATAGAGCTCTCTACTGTAAGAGCAGTGAGACTATGGAGCACTCTATAGAGCTCTCTACTGTAAGAGCAGTGAGACTATGGAGCACTCTATAGAGCTCTCTACTACAAAAGCCGTGAAACTATGGAGCACTCTATAGAGCTCTCTACTGTAAGAGCCGTGAAACTATGGAGCACTCTATAGAGCTCTCTACAGTAAGAGCAGTGAGACTATGGAGCACTCTATAGAGCTCTCTACTGTAAGAGTTGTGAGACTATGGAGCACTCTATAGAGCTCTCTACTGTAAGAGCAGTGAGACTATGGAGCACTCTATAGAGCTCTCTACTGTAAGAGCAGTGAGACTATGGAGCACTCTATAGAGCTCTCTACTGTAAGAGCAGTGAGACTATGGAGCACTCTATAGAGCTCTCTACTGTAAGAGCAGTGAGATTATGGAGCCCTCTTGTGGAACAGTGAGGCTCTGCAGCTTTCTGCACCTGGATATTATGACGGTTGATTTATTGGAAGAGTCCATGTGAGATCTGGATGTGAATAATATTACATTATCTGTAGTAGATCACCGGAGATGGGAAATGTTACGGGGTTTTCTACTGACTTCTATTTTGAGGCTTGAATATTTTTTCCCCCCTAATATAAATGTAATTGGGAACGGAGTTGCAGGATTTGTGTCTTTGGTGTATGGGCACTGGAGGAGAATACAATGGACCTTTTCTACCTTCCGTCTTATTATTTTCTTATGTGGCGCCCTGGACTAGCCAGGTCGTCACAGATAACACACACACCCCCCCACCCCCATTAGACAGGGACACCAGCCAAACACAAAACCCTTGTTGCCTCCCTCCAGGGTCTGATGTCCACACCAGGTGGGGCGGAGCCAAGCGGTTGGCCCCACCCACCGAGGAGTTCACAGGCCTGGAGGCGGGAAAAGTGACGGTTGAGTAGAGGAGGTTGAAGTGTGAGGAGTGATCACTTGGGTGTCTGGGTTTGTGGCCCAGGCACTGACAACAAGGTTGGCAGACGGTGGCGGCCGTCTGCAGGAGTGGTGAAGCAACGCGGAACCATAGGACCGGGGTCGGGCGACGGCCCGCCAGTACCGACCGGGGAGCGAAGTGAAGCTAAGCACACACAGGCAGGGCCATTGGACCCCGACCAGGCTTGGAGCCGCCGACAATAGTCAGATCCGAATGTGACCGGAACCTCCTAACAACCAAAGACCCGATAGAAGGTAACCGCCCACACCGTGAGGGTATACAGCTACCGCCTAAGGCTAGAGACCCAAGGGCCAGCGCCTGCGGGCAAACGGGCTCCTCCGGCATCCATACACCGGGGAGCGGAGTACCGTTGGGGATCCATAGTAGTCAAACGAGAACATCAAGGTGCAGGGAAAGACAGCCACCATCACCTGTCCGGGGAGAGACACTGCAGCCGGCTGCGGGACCCGTCCATCCAGCCGTTTGGTTTACCGAGGACTTTGTACCTTTCTTACTGAGTGAGTACACCCGTGCCATCCGGCACCGCGCCGCGCTGTCCCTGCAACCCTGCACCTCACCTACCCTGCCTCCCCGTCACATCATCGGGCCCCGGGACCACCGACCCCTACCCACGGAGGGGGGAAACAACATCCCAGATGCTCCCTACCATCACTCCCGGGATCCCCATCACCAGCAGCGGTGGTGCCCATCTTCACCACGACCCGTGGGTGGCGTCACAGACTAAATCCCCCAAACCAACCACCCTTTTCACTCACGGGCGAGGAGCGCCGCTCGAGTCCTCGGATCCGGCCCACCGCTCGAGCCACCGAGCAGCAGCAGCCACAGCAGCGCCGGACCCGAGCGTTAGCGAGCGCACCCCCCCGCCCGCGACACTTACCCTCTATTATTTCGGTGGCTGATCACATTGCAGTGATATTTGGATTAAACTTTAGGAACTTTTCACTTTTTTCAAAACTTGAAAAGCTTTTACTGACTTCAAAATCTCATCATAAAGAGCAATAAATTGTAACAATCGCCAAGGAATCTATAACAATAGAAGAAACCTTCTTCCCTCTCGATTCTGAAATGATATAAAAGGACGTATTTCGGAGGGATCGGCACTGGTTGACTTGGCCGAAGGGTCATGGAAAGGTGCAAATACCGGGTGCTTTTGTCTTAGGCGGCAAATTTTGACACCACAATAAACTCTTGGGGCATCAGGTCATAACGTTAATTAATAGTAATGATAAAGCTCCAGCTATTATCCTCCTGAGATCACCGCGTCCTCGTGGGAATGATACATTAACATAAGACATAAGTAATTGGTTACAAAACAAGAAGACGTCCCAGGAGAACCACCTGAAGAAGCGTTCCTCGGGGACATCAGTGGGAGTCGTGTTTACTCATTACTAGATACATATTAGCAGCTCAAGGATAATGGAGGGTTTGGGACTAATTAGTGACGAGGTGACGAAGACTAAGGCTATGAGCACACGCTGCGTTTTTGGCCGCTAAAAATGCGCAAAAATGCACCCGTGGCAAAAAAAATCCGCGGCAAAAAACGCATGCGTTTTGCCACGATTTGGTGCGTTTTTGATCTCTGCGTTTTTCCAATGCATTGCATGGGGGGGAAACGCACAAAAACGCAGGAAAGAATTGACATGTCCATTTTTTTTTTAAGCTCAAAAGCGCAGCTTAAGGGTAAGTTCACACAGTGCGTTTTTGCACATTTTTCGGGTGCGTTTTTGGCCTCAAAACTGCATGACTTTGCTTCCCCAGAGTTTTCATTTTTGCTGTCCGCACACAACTTTTTTTTTTAGGCTATGTGCACACGCTGCGTTTTTGGCCGCTAAAAACGCACAAAAACGCACCCGCGTAAAAAAACGCGGCAAAAAAAACGCATTTTTACCACGGTTTGGTGCGTTTTTGGCTGCGTTTTTGATCTCTGCGTTTTTCTGTGGTTTTCCAATGCATTGCATGGGGGGAAAACGCAGAAAAATGCAGGAAAGAATTGACATGTCCATTTTTTTTTTTAAGCTCAAAAACGCAGCTTAAAAAAAACGCTGTGTGCGGACAGCAAAAATGAAAACTCATAGACTTTGCCGGGGAAGCAAAGTCATGCAGTTTTGAGCCCAAAAACGCACCCGAAAAACGCCACGAAAAACGCACTGTGCGCACATAGCCTAAAGCTGCGGTTTTTAGCTTAAAAAAAAAAATGGACATGTCAATTCTTTCCTGCGTTTTTCTGCGTTTTCCCCACATACAATGCATTGGAAAAACGCAGCAAAACGCAGAGATCAAAAACGCACAAAAACGCAGCGTCAAAAAAACGCAGCGTGTGCACATAGCCAAAAAAAAAAAGTCGTGTGCGGACAGAAAAAATGAAAACTCATAGACTTTGCTGGGGAAGCAAAGTCATGCAGTTTTGAGGCCAAAAACGCACCCGAAAAACGCACTGTGTGAACTTACCCTTACAAAGAGTAATAGAGGAAGGGTCTTGCATCTGCGCCAAGGACTAGATGGATTCAGAAGGAGATTTAGGCTATGTGCACACGCTGCGTTTTTTTGACGCGGGTGCGTTTTTGTGCATTTTTAGAGGCCAAAAACGCGTGTGCACATAGCCTAAAAAAAAGTTGTGTGCGGACAGCAAGAATCAAAACTCATAGACTTTGCTGGGGAAGCAAACTCATGCAGTTTTGAGGCCAAAAACGCACCCGAAAAACGCGCAAAAACGCAGTGTGTGAACTTACCCTAATGCTTCTTTAATAACATGCACAGGTGGACGCGTTTCAGGAGTCACAGCTCCCTTCATCAGGAGAACAGGCAAAAGGAACATCAAATCTCAAGAGATTTATTATTTATTTTCATGTGTACTATTGATTTATGAAATAAAAACGACGGTTCCACTTTTTTTTACCCAGATTCATTATTCCCTTCTGATGAATTTCCTGTTACAATGGAACGACGCAGCTTAAAATCACTTCTCCTCCGATGAGAACCGTTTGTTGTATTTTTTTATTTCGTGACACATTATAACGGACACGTCACGGAAGATACAATCATTGCGGTTTTAATTTATACAAAGCTATACAATTCTGGAAAAATAGAAACCGCCGTGTCTTTCCAAGCCCGCACCTCCTCCTTAAATACTCTGCGCTATTTCTACACAATATGTTTTGTTTACTAATGTTTTTAATATTACATTGCTAATGTGACCAGTGTTTAGTTTCCACATGGGTGACGCTCGGACCTCCCGCCATTCTACCAAGCCAGGCTCAGATCTCCGCTGGGGTCTACGGTAGAATCAGGAGGGTCCGGTTACTTTTTTGTGTTCTTCTTCAGGATTCTTTATCTGGCCGAAACTTCATTTCTGAGAACTTTAGTGAATACTCAATTTTCTTAAAGGCTGACCAAGCGATACCCCCCTTTTTATTGTGCTCCCCTCGTAGGTACTCCCCATTCAGGGAGGAATCAAAGCAAGCTGTGTGCCACCAGGCGGCAGTGTAAAGTTCGGCACAATTGAATCTTCTACTGGAGTCATTATCATTGTCGATGGTGGAAAACTTTTTGTTGTTGTGCGAGGACAGAGAATCCCCTGTGTAAAGATCGAAAAATAGAGGATACATTAATAGTTTCAGTTAGGGGGAGGAGGTGAGCTGTGACATCACCCATTGTGAATGGTGGATCCTGTGTTATTTGTTATCAGTCCTTGTACAGGAGGGGAAGGAGGTGAGCTGTGACATCGCCTACTGTGAATGGTGGATCCTGTGTTATCTACTGTATATAGAAGTGTTATCAGTCCTTGCACAGGAGGGGGAGGAGGTGAGCTGTGACATCCTCTATTGTGAATGGTGGATCCTGTGTTATCTACTGTATATAGAAGTGTTATCAGTCCTTGCACAGGAGGGTGAGGAGGTGAGCTGTGACATCGCCTACTGTGAATGGTGGATCCTGTGTTATCTACTGTATATAGAAGTGTTATCAGTCCTTGCACAGGAGGGGGAGGAGGTGAGCTGTGACATCACCTTTTGTGAATGGTGGATCCTGTGTTATCTACTGTATATAGAAGTGTTATTAGTCACTGTAGAGGAGGAGGAGGTGAGCTGTGACATTGCCTATTGTGAATGGTGGATCCTGTGTCATCTACTGTATATAGAAGTGTTATCAGTCCTTGCACAGGAGGAGGAGGAGGAGGTGAGGTGTGACATCAGCTATTGTGAATGGTGGATCCTGTGTTATTTGTTATCAGTCCTTGTACAGGAGGCAGAGGAGGTGAGCTGTGACATCGCCTATTGTGAATGGTGGATCCTGTGTTATCTACTGTATATAGAAGTGTTATTAGTCACTGTAGAGGAGGAGGAGGTGAGCTGTGACATTGCCTATTGTGAATGGTGGATCCTGTGTTATCTACTGTATATAGAAGTGTTATCAGTCCTTGCACAGGAGGGGGAGGAGGTGAGCTGTGACATTGCCTATTGTGAATGGTGGATCCTGTGTTATCTACTGTATGTAGAAGTGTTATCAGTCCTTGCACAGGAGGGGGAGGAGGTGAGCTGTGACATTGCCTATTGTGAATGGTGGATCCTGTGTCATCTACTGTATATAGAAGTGTAATCAGTCCTTGCACAGGAGGAGGAGGAGGAGGTGAGGTGTGACATCAGCTATTGTGAATGGTGGATCCTGTGTTATTTGTTATCAGTCCTTGTACAGGAGGCAGAGGAGGTGAGCTGTGACATCGCCTATTGTGAATGGTGGATCCTGTGTTATCTACTGTATATAAAAGTGTTATTAGTCACTGTAGAGGAGGAGGAGGAGGTGAGCTGTGACATTGCCTATTGTGAATGGTGGATCCTGTGTTATCTACTGTATATACAAGTGTTATCAGTCCTTGCACAGGAGGGGTAGGAGGTGAGTTGTGACATCACCTATTGTGAATGGTGGATCCTGTGTTATCTACTGTATATAGAAGTGTTATCAGTCCTTGAGGAGGAGGTGAGCTGTGACATCACCTATTGTGAATGGTGGATCCTGTGTTATCTACTGTATATAGAAGTGTTATCAGTCCTTGCACAGGAGGAGGAGGAGGTGAGGTGTGACATCACCTATTGTGAATGGTGGATCCTGTGTTATCTACTGTATATAAAAGTGTTATTAGTCACTGTAGAGGAGGAGGAGGAGGTGAGCTGTGACATTGCCTATTGTGAATGGTGGATCCTGTGTTATCTACTGTATATACAAGTGTTATCAGTCCTTGCACAGGAGGGGTAGGAGGTGAGTTGTGACATCACCTATTGTGAATGGTGGATCCTGTGTTATCTACTGTATATAGAAGTGTTATCAGTCCTTGAGGAGGAGGTGAGCTGTGACATCACCTATTGTGAATGGTGGATCCTGTGTTATCTACTGTATATAGAGGTGTTATCAGTCCTTGTACAGGAGGGGGAGGAGGTGAGCTAAGATATCATAGACATCCGGAGTGAATGAATATTACCTGCAGTTCCTCCGATGTATTTCCCCAGATGTAAAGGATATTTCTCTGATTCTTCTCCGAGTTTGAAGTCGCTGTATGTCGCATAAACACGATTGTTATCAAAGTCTTCTAAGTCGATTCGGAGCTGGAAGTTATCTGTGAGTCAGAAAACATATCACTGACATATACCGTCACGTCGCTGGCACATGTCTAACATTAAGTATGTTGGTGTCTGGGCATTGCCTTAGTTTTTTGATTGAATGTAGTTTTAGGTTCACCTCTAAATAGTGGGAGATGTGGGGGAGGGGGAGGAGGGGGAGGTCACAAGGACATTTGCCAAGGACCTAGTCTATAGCAATGCAAATATTTGCCCTCCCCTCTCCATTGTCAAATGAGCAACATCAGCAAGTGCCATTTCATCTTAGATAGGCACACTGAGTGCCCAAGCTTTGCTGCCTATGCAGAGCACAGCAGTCAAGATGGGTTTGTCATCCACCGCTGCACTGCATAAGCCCCTGCCGAGACACTGTATGGACTCATTAGCACTGCACATGACTTTATACTGTCTTCATTCATTACCGGGAGCTGCTTTTATATTTGTGCTTTTTCTAAATATAACTAAGCTCAGAGCTAGGGATAGGCTTAGGGCTAGACTTAGAATAGGGCTGAGGTTAGGAGTAGGGCTAGGATAAGGGATAGGACTAGGTTTAGGGCTAGGTTTGGAATAGGGCTGAGGTTAGGAGTAGGGCTAGGATAAGGGATAGGACTAGGTTTAGGGCTAGACTTAGAATAGGGCTGAGGTTAGGAGTAGGGCTAGGATAAGGGATAGGACTAGGTTTAGGGCTAGGTTTGGAATAGGGCTGAGGTTAGGAGTAGGGCTAGGATAAGGGATAGGACTAGGTTTAGGGCTAGGTTTGGAATAGGGCTTGGGTTAGGAGAAGGGTTAGGGCTAGGATAAGGGATAGGGCTAGGTTTAAGGCTAGGTTTGGAATAGGGCTTAGGTTAGGAGAAGGGTTAGGGCTAGGATAAGGGTTAGGGCTAGGTTTAAGGCTACTTTTGAAATAGGGCTTAGGTTAGGAGTAGGGTTAGGGCTAGGATAAGGGATAGGGCTAGGTTTAAAGCTACTTTTGGAATAGGGCTTAGGTTAGGAGTAGAGTTATGGCTAGTAGCAGGGATAGGGTTAGGTTTAGGGCCAGATTTGGAATAGGGCTTAGGTTAGGAGTAGAGTTAGGGCTAGAGACAAGGCTAGAGCTAGGTTTATGGCTAGATTTGGAATAGGGCTTAGGTTATGAGTAGGGTTAAGGCTAGAGCCAGGGATAGGGAGAGGTTTAGGGCTAGATGTGGAATAGGGCTTAGGTTAGGAGTAGAGTTAGTGCTAGGATTAGGGATGGGGCTAGATTTAGGCTAGATTTGGAATAGGGTTTAAGTTAGGAGTAGGGTTAGTGCAAAGGGCAGGGATAGGGTTAGGTATAGAGTTAAGGCTAGGGGAAGGGCTAGGGCTAGATTTTGAATAGAGCTTAGGTTAGGTGAAGGGCTAGGGGCAGGCCTAGGGCTAGGTTTTGAATAGGGTTTAGGTTAGGAGAAGGGTTAGGGCTAGGGGCAGGGATACGGCTAGGTTTAAGGCTACTTTTGGAATAGGGCTTAGGTTAGGAGTAGAGTTAGGGCTAGGGGCAGGTTTAGGGCTAGATATAGAATAGGGCTTAGTTAGGGCTAGGGACAGGGATAGGGCTAGGTTTAGGGCTAGATTTGGAATAGGACTTAGGTTAGGTGAAAGGCTAGGGGCAGGCCTAGGGCTAGGTTTTGAATAGAGTTTAGGTTAGGAGAAGGGTTATGGCTAGGGGCAGGCCTAGGGCTAGGTTTTGAATAGAGTTTAGGTTAGGAGAAGGGTTATGGCTAGTTGCAGGCCTAGGGCTAGGTTTTGAATAGGGCTTAGGTTAGGAGAAGGGTTAGGGCTAGGGGCAGGCCTAGGGCTAGGTTTTGAATAGGGCTTAGTTTAGGAGAAGGGTTAGGGCTAGGGGCAGGCCTAGGGCTAGGTTTTGAATAGGGCTTAGGTTAGGAGAAGGGTTAGGGCTAGGGGCAGGCCTAGGGCTAGGTTTTGAATAGGGCTTAGGTTAGGAGAAGGGTTAGGGCTAGGGGCAGGCCTAGGGCTAGGTTTTGAATAGGGCTTAGTTTAGGAGAAGGGTTAGGGCTAGGGGCAGGCCTAGGGCTAGGTTTTGAATAGGGCTTAGTTTAGGAGAAGGGTTAGGGCTAGGGGCAGGCCTAGGGCTAGGTTTTGAATAGGGCTTAGTTTAGGAGAAGGGTTAGGGCTAGGGGCAGGCCTAGGGCTAGGTTTTGAATAGGGCTTAGGTTAGGAGAAGGGTTAGGGCTAGGGGCAGGCCTAGGGCTAGGTTTTGAATAGGGCTTAGGTTAGGAGAAGGGTTAGGGCTAGGGGCAGGCCTAGGGCTAGGTTTTGAATAGGGCTTAGGTTAGGAGTAGAGTTAGGGCTAGGGGCAAGGTTAGGCTATGTTTAAGGCTAGATTTGGAATAGGGTTTACATTATTAGTAGGGTTAGGGCTATGTATATGGTTAGTGACAGGGTAACACAACACTACATAACAACATTATTTTGGCATTTTATGGGAATGTTTTATGCTTAATATATGGTTGTTTTATTTAGGCACCACATAGAGCAGTATTATATTTAATCTCACTGTCAAAAATGGTTATAAGTTCCTCTCACTAAACATGGCATTGTGCGGTGCATTATTCTGCTATCTGGCACTGTATGGTGGTATTATATACATAACACGTGGCAGTGTTACATTAGGGTTTCCCAAAATACGTTCTCTGAATGTTTATAGGTGTATTATAAAAAAATAATATGATATGATATGGACGGACCTGTGCCTGCAGATGTCAATAAATGGATGTTATCATTTCCCAGCCAAAATTCACTCCACTGATTCCCAAATCCTTTTTTGTAGGAGTCCCAGTTTTTATTAAAATATACAGAACCATCCGAGCGCCTCTGGAAGACCTGCAAAGATACAGTGCGGTTAAATATATAATAATCATGCACTAATTATAGCAAATGTCATTGTGTAAGTAGGGAGAGGAGGTGAGCTGTGACATTTATTATGACTGATGGATCCTGTGTTATCTATAGAGGTGTTATCAGTCATTGTACAGGAGGAGGTGAGCTGTGACATCATCCATTGTTATTGGTGGCTCCTGTGTTATCTCCTCTATATTGAGGTGTTATCAGTCATTATACAGGGAGGAGATGGTGAGCTGTGACATCATCTATTGTGAATGGTGGATCCTGTGTTACTTTCTGTATATAGAGATGTTATCAGTCATTGTACAGGAGGGGAGGAGGTGAGCTGTGACATAATTATTGTAATTGCTGGATCCTGTGTTATTTCCTGTATATAAAGGTATTATCAGTCATTGTACAGGACGGGGAGGAGGTGAGCTGTGACATAATCTATTGTGATTGCTGGATCCTGTGTTATTTCTTGTATATAAAGTTGTTATCAGTGATTGTACAGGACGGGGAGGAGGTGAGCTGTGACATCATCTATTGTGATTGGTGGATCCTGTGTTATTTCCTGTATATAAAGATATTATCAGTCATTGTACAGGACGGGGAGGAGGTGAGCTGTGACATAATCTATTGTGATTGCTGGATCCTGTGTTATTTCCTGTATATAGAGGTGTTATCAGTGATTGCAAAGGACAGGGAGGAGGTGAGCTGTGACATAATTATTGTGATTGCTGGTCCTGTGTTATTTCCTGTATATAAAGATATTATCAGTCATTGTATAGGACGGGGAGGAGGTGAGCTGTGACATAATCTATTGTGATTGCTGGATCCTGTGTTATTTCCTGTATATAGAGGTGTTATCAGTGATTGTACAGGATGAGGAGGAGGTGAGCTGTGACATCATCTATTGTGATTGGTGGATCCTGTGCTATCTACTCATTATAGGGGTGTCATCTTTGCATGCAATCCTATGTGTGATGATACTGAGATTACCGAAAAGTCTTTTGTACGCTTTTTTATATAGTGGTATTGAAAATTGCAAAAAGACATTGTCAAAAAAGAAAAAGAATTTAACATAAAAAGCCTTATTTTTTGTGATACTTTCCCTTTTTAGCAGCTAAGACTTACAATCCATCCCCCACCATCGGTTTCCATATCACACATGACTCTCATTGGGCTTCCGTCTGGATAGATGTGATACCATCCAGTAAGAGTCAAGCCCAGATCTTGTAAGTCTCTGCAGTTCCTTGGACCTGAGACAAAATAGAAACAATAGATAGATAGATATATACACAGTGCAGAATTATTAGGCAGATGCGTATTGTGATCACATGATACTTTTTATACATGTCGTCCTACTCCAAGCTGTATAGGCCGAGAGCCAACCACCAATGAAGTAACTCAGGTGATGTGCCTCTCTGTAATGAGGAGGGGTGCGGTGTAATGACATCAACCCCTATATAAGGTGTGCTTAATTATTAGGCAACTTCCTTTCCTTTGGCAAAATGGGTCAGAAGAGAGATGTGACGGGCTCTGAAAAGTCCATATTGTGCGATGTCTTGCAGAGGGACGCAGCAGTCTTGAAATTGCCAGTCTTTTGAAGCGTGATCACCGAACAATCAAGCGTTTCATGGCAAATAGCCAACAGGGTCGCAAGAAGCGTGCTGGGCAAAAAAGGCGCAAAATAACTGCCCATGATTTGGGGGAAATCAAGCGTGAAGCTGCCAAGATGCCATTTGCCACCAGTTTGGCCATATTTCAGAGCTGCAACGTTACTGGAGTATCAAAAAGCACAAGATGTGCCATACTCAGGGACAGGCCAAGGTAAGGAAGGCCGAAAACCACCACCTCTGACCAAGAAACAAGAGATAAAACCTCAAGACTGGGCCAAGAAATATCTGAAGACTGATTTTTCCCAGGTTTTATGGATGATGAAATGAGTGACTCTTGATGGGCAGATGGATGGGCCAGAGGCTGGATCAGTAAAGGGCAGAGAGCTCCACTCCGACTCAGACGCCAGCAAGGTGGAGGTGGGCACTGGTATGGGCTGGGATCACCAAAGATCAACTTGTGGGACCTTTTCGGGTTGAGGATGGAGGAAGCTCAACTCCCAGACCTACTGCCAGTTTCTGGAAGACAACTTCTTCAAGCAGTGGTACAGGACGAAGTCGGTATCATTCAAGAAAAACATGATTTTCATGCAGGACAATGCTCCATCACATGCATCCAGCTACTCCACAGCGTGGCCGG
>NW_027443981.1:0-15000 GCF_048569485.1 Anomaloglossus baeobatrachus | reverse complement strand
ATAGAAACATTTCTAGCAAAAATTACCCATTGGTCCTCGATTTCCCGCCTGTCCAGGTGGTCCTCGTGGCCCATCACTGCCATGACATCCTTGTAGAAGGTCCAGACTACTTTTCCATCTGTCTGTAATGGCTGGTACATCTGGATCAAAGAAAAACCAAAACATTCGAACGATGGTGAACTTATCTATCTCAGTGTTTTTGGAATTAGAGTAGTTGTCACCGCTCTGTCCCTTTTATTATAATCTCAGATTAGTATCAGACCCATAAGGAGCAGTGATCTGACCTGAACAGGGGATTTCTGAGGAGGACACGACGGCGGTGGAGAAGAGGAGACAATACAGGGCGATCCGGGCAGACGTCCTCATGGTGGCTGCAGGTCTCAGGCCACAACTGAGCTTTGTCCTCTTTCTCCGAGGTCGTACGCCGGCCACAGAGTGATATTTGCTGTATGAGCGTCCAGTAAATGACCATGTCTGAGTAACTCCACCCAAAATAAATATTTCCCCATTGGTTTTCGACTCCAGTTTTCCTGTTTAATCGAGATAAGAGAATTCTCATGTAATTGAATTTGTGTCAAAATTTAAGAATTCACTGATTCATCATTATTGCCCCGACCCATAACAATATCCTATTGCCCCGACCCATAACAATATCCTATTGCCCCGACCCATAACAATATCCTATTGCCCCGACCCATAACAATATCCTATTGCCCCGACCCATAACAATATCCTATTGCCCCGACCCATAACAATATCCTATTGCCCCGACCCATAACAATATCCTATTGCCCCGACCCATAACAATATCCTATTGCCCCGACCCATAACAATATCCTATTGCCCCGACCCATAACAATATCCTATTGCCCCGACCCATAACAATATCCTATTGCCCCGACCCATAACAATATCCTATTGCCCCGACCCATAACAATATCCTATTGCCCCGACCCATAACAATATCCTATTGCCCCGACCCATAACAATATCCTATTGCCCCGACCCATAACAATATCCTATTGCCCCGACCCATAACAATATCCTATTGCCCCGACCCATAACAATATCCTATTGCCCCGACCCATAACAATATCCTATTGCCCCGACTCATAACAATATCCTATTGCCCCGACCCATAACAATATCCTATTGCCCCGACCCATAACAATATCCTATTGCCCCGACCCATAACAATATCCTATTGCCCCGACCCATAACAAATATCCTATTGCCCCGACCCATAACAATATCCTATTGCTCAGAGCCATAACAATATCCTATTGCCCCGACCCATAACAATATCCTATTGCTCCGACCCATAACAATATCCTATTGCCCCGACCCATAACAATATCCTATTGCCCCGACCCATAACAAATATCCTATTGCCCCGACCCATAACAATATCCTATTGCTCCGACCCATAACAATATCCTATTGCCCCAACCCATAACAAGATCCTATTGCCCCGACCCATAACAAATATCCTATTGCCCCGACCCATAACAAGATCCTATTGCCCCGACCCATAACAAATATCCTATTGCCCCGACCCATAACACTATCCTATTGCTCCGACCCATAACAATATCCTATTGCCCCGACCCATAACAATATCCTATTGCTCCGACCCATAACAATATCCTATTGCCCCGACCCATAACAATATCCTATTGCCCCGACCCATAACAATATCCTATTGCCCCGACCCATAACAATATCCTATTGCCACAATCTTTCATTAGTCCGATTTTCAATGAGTCCCGGGTTCATCTCTGGCCCCTCAAAATTATAGAGGGGCTACAAAGAGCATCTTTTACTTAGAGTCTTTCCTATGCATGGCCACCAGCCCAATGCTTGTTGAATAATGCTTCATTTCTCCTGTGGGGGGCGTCGCAGAGAAACCTAAAACTTGCAACTGACTTCCCCCAGTGATTACAACTGAGCAAGATACCCCATTGATCCATACGAGACCCTTTTAACCAAAATGGATTGTAACTTTAATAAAAGGGATGTCAGGAGAATGCTGATTTACTGTAGGATAATGAGGGACAGGGGCTCCTATAGTGTCCCTCACGCTTGGTAACCTCAGGGTTACTCCTGATGGTGGAGATGCCTGGCTATGTTCTTGACCAGAGCTAATCTGATTCCTTCCTCCCACCTGGGAAGGGAGGGGCAGAAGTGAGAAGGCAACACAGACAAAGACGGACAAGGGAAAAGCAAAACTCTGACATAATGCAAACACACAGGAATAGACATTGAAAGACTCAGGAGAAAAGCAAGAGCAGGAAGGTACCAACAAAAAAGTCAACAAGGGTTAACTCCATAACCGCACTAAGCAACAAGAACAACAACCATCAGATCTGAATCACAACACCTCACTAGACCAGCTAAGATAAAAAGATAGCTGGCATAGGTGGAAGGATCTAGCCAGCATATGTAGGAGGGAAGCAGATGTGATTGGCTCCCCCACAACATGTGATCAAAGGAGACTAACAAGCAGACTAGCAGAGATTAACGCTTACTAGCCTGGTTATGAACTACCAGTCTGCAGGTTGACGCCCGAGTCTGCCTGTGCTGATTACACGAGAGAAGTTATCGAGCAGAGTGTCAGAATCTGTAGTCTGAACATCTTTCTTACTTATGAGCTATGGACATAGATAGATAGATAGATAGATAGATAATAGATAGATAGATAATAGATAGATAGATAATAGATAAATAGAGGGATAGATAGATAGATAGATAGAGGGATATATAGATAGATAGATAGATAGATAGATAGATAGATAGATAGATAGATAGAGGGATAGATAGATAGATAGATAGATAGATAGATAGATAGATAGATAGAGGGATAGATAGAGGGATAGATAGATAGAGGGATAGATAGAAGGATAGATAGAGGGATAGATAGAGGGATAGATAGAGGGATAGATAGATAGATAGATAGATAGATAGATAGATAGATAGATAGATAGAGGGATAGATAGATAGAGGGATAGATAGATAGAGGGATAGATAGATAGATAGATAGATAGATAGATAGATAGATAGATAGATAGAGGGATAGATAGATAGATAGATAGATAGATAGAGGGATAGATAGATAGAGGGATAGATAGATAGATAGAGGGATAGATAGATAGATAGATAGATAGATAGATAGATAGATAGATAGATAGATAGATAGAGGGATAGATAGATAGATAGATAGATAGATAGAGGGATAGATAGATAGATAGAGGGATAGATAGATAGAGGGATAGATAGATAGAGGGATAGATAGATAGAGGGATAGATAGATAGATCACCTGAGCACCTCGGCCTTTGGATGTAAAACAAATGACCTCGACTTTATTCAAAGACTGAAGAATATAGACATTCAGATCCTCCTGGAAACATGGACCAGAGCTGAAAACGAATCTCTGGTGCCAATCGGATACAGGGAAATCTCTGTCCCTGCCCTTAAAAATAAAAACACCAAACAGGGCCGCTGCTCAGGAGGAATATTGATCTGGTATAAAGAAGAGCTCCACCAGTACATCACACCAGTGAAGAGAGGAGGCAGCCACATATGGATCAGAATCAGCAGCTCCATCCTCACCTCTCAGTCCGATGTCTACCTCTGCACCACCTATATACCACCGCCAGAGTCCCCCTACTTCAACCCAGACAGCTTTGAGATCTTACAAGAAGAAGCCACCCATTATCAGGTCCTGGGCAAAGTTCTCATCTTTGGAGACCTCAATGCAAGAACAGTGAGAGAAAAAGACTTTCTGACCACAGATGGAAACATCTACATATTTGGGGCAGAGAACGACAGTCACGACTCAGAACACTCAGAGAGAAACAGCTATGACAGTACAGTCAACAAAAGTGGCAAAAAGCTCCTGAACTTATGTAAAAGTTTAGGTCTTCATATTCTTAATGGACGTACAAAGGGAGACTCACTGGGAAGATACACACTAAACTCCCATGTAGGAAGGAGTGTAGTAGACTACGCCATTACAGATATGGACCCGGCAAATATTAGCGCCTTCATAGTCACCCCACAAACGCACCTGTCAGACCACAGCCAACTTCTCCTGTACATAAAATCTACAGAGAAACCATCCACACAAAAGCCACAGCAGAGCAGCCTCTACAAGCGACCTCCATCCTATAAATGGTCCAAGACGTCAGAAATAAAATATAAAGAGGCTCCCAACAGACCGGAATTACAAGAGATGCTCCACAACTTCTACAGCTACAAGTACAAGTCAAACCCAGAAGGAGTGAATCAAGCTGCAAAAGACCTCAACAAAATATTCCACACCATGGCCAAATTGTCCGACCTCAAACAAGTCAACTATAAGAGGCCAAAAGAAAAGCAGATCAATGGTTGGTTTGATAAAGAGTGTAAAGCCGTTCGAAAGACCCTGAGAACAGCCTCAAACAATAAACACAGAGACCCCAACAACCCAGACCTGAGGGAAGCCTATGACACCATACAAAAGCAGTACAAAACCATCCTCAGGAGGAAGAAGCAGAGCTACATCTCTACCAAACTTAGCCAACTCCAAGACGCCCTCCAAGACAACTCCTTCTGGGAAATATGGAGCCACATGGACACAAAGAGCAAGAAAAAGACTGATACCCATATCCAAAATGGCAACATCTGGCTCCAGTACTTCAGAGACCTCTACAAAGACATCCCAAAAGAAGGACTAAGCCAAGAGCAGGAAAACATAACATCAAAACTAAAGGCAATGGAAGAGAAAATCAAAAACTTCCAAAACCCACTGGACACACCAATTACATTACAGGAAGTTGCAGAGAAAATCACTTCCATAAAGTGTAAAAAATCTAGTGGTCTGGATGGAATCCCCCCAGAGATGTTGAAGTACAGCCCACCAGAAATTCAAGCTGCAATGGTTAAACTGTTCAACATTGTGCTGAGTGGTGGTTACTTCCCTCGTACCTGGAACCAAGGACTCATTACACCGATCCACAAGAGTGGGGACAGGTATTACCCTGCCAACTACAGAGGCATATGTGTCAGCAGTAACTTGGGAAAACTGTTCAACAGCATCCTAAACAAAAGGATCATCAGTTTCCTTGCCGAGCACAATGTCCTGAGCAAAAGCCAAGCAGGGTTCGTGCCAAACCACCGCACCCCGGACCACATCTACACCCTGCACAGTCTCATTCAGAGCCACGTCAACAATACAAAGCATGGGAAGATATACGCCTGCTTTGTAGACTTTAAAAAGGCCTTTGACTCAGTGTGGCACCCGGGCTTGTTCTTGAAACTGCTGGAAAGCGGAATAGGAGGAAAGACCTACGATGTCATCAAAAGCTCCTACACCGAGAACCTCTGCAGCGTGAGTGTGAACGGTAGAAGAACGGCTTATTTCCAGCAGAGCCGAGGAGTCAGACAGGGCTGCAGCCTAAGTCCAACGCTCTTCAATATTTACATCAATGAGCTGGCTGCTGCTCTAGAATCTTCACCTGCTCCAGGTCTCACACTCCATGACGCCGAGGTGAAATTCTTGCTCTATGCAGATGACCTACTGCTGGTGTCACCGACCGAGAAAGGTCTCCAAGACAACCTACAAATTTTGGAGAAATTCAGCTCCACATGGGCACTACCGATCAATCTAAAGAAAACCAACATCATGGTGTTCCAGAAGAGAAAAAGAAGATTTGACCAGCATCCTTCATTTGTCCTAAACGGCTGCACTCTAACAGGAACAGACAAATACACCTACTTGGGCCTGGAAATTCACCAGTCAGGGAGCTTCAAACAAGCCATAGAGACCCTGAAAAACAAGGCCTGCAAAACCTTTTATGCCATCCGAAGGAAATTGTATCATCTGAAGCCACCAGTGAGGGTCTGGCTAAAAATCTTCGATTCCATCATTGCCCCAATCCTCCTGTACGGCAGCGAAGTCTGGGGCCCTCACACTTACCCAGATTGGTCAAGGTGGGATTCCAGCCCAACAGAAATATTCCACCTGGAATTCTGTAAGCACCTTCTCCAGGTCCATCGAAGCACCTCCAACAGTGCCTGTCGAGCCGAGCTGGGCAGATTCCCTCTACACCTAGCAGCTCTGAAGAGGTCACTATCATCTCAGGCTCACCTACAGAACAGCAATCCAAGCTCCCATCACCACAAAGCTCTGATACATATACGTGGGCCAGATGAACCCGGACCCCTGGCACAGCTCTCCCAAACCCAACTGGACAAAATCACCAATCACAGCCGCCTGACAAGAATCAGGAAGATGGTAGACGAGGACCAGGAGAGGTATGTCAGTGACTGGAGGACCGACATCAACACCTCACAGAAACTGACCACGTACCAGAGACTACAGAGAGACTACAGACTGGCCCCATATCTGGAGAAACTCCCGGACCCCAGAGACCGCAGGACCCTGAGCCGATATAGACTCAGTGCCCACAGTCTAGCCATCGAATCCGGCCGTCACAAGCAGAGCTACAAGCCCAGGGAGGAAAGACTGTGCCAACACTGTGACCTGGAGGCCCTGGAGGATGAAACCCACTGCTACACTGCACCAAGTACTCAGCAGTGAGGGACACTCACTTCAGGAGACTCTCCCATCTCTTCCCGGATTTCAGCTCCATGACGGAGGAAGAGAAAATATATATCCTGCTGGGGGAAGAAGAGAGCGCAGTGGAGATAGCAGCGCAGTATGTGAGCGAATGTCATAGACTTCCAGAAAGAGAACTATGATAAGCCATGGACTTCCATAGCCCCCCATCCCAGATGTGGCCCCCCAATCCCCACCCTGGATATGTCCCATCCACCGTTACCACACTCCCCACCCTGGATATGCCCCATCATAAGCCATGGACCTCCATAGCCCCCATCCTAGAAGAGCCCCCACAGTCCCCACCCTGGATGTGCCCGCCCCATCCATCCTACAATCCCCACCCACCATCCCCACAGCCCCAGTCCCTAATGTACACCTGCTTTGGCAAAACTAATTTGTATTTGGTCCTGCCAATAAAGCTTATTTGATTTGATAGATAGATAGATAGATAGATAGATAGATAGATAGATAGATAGAGGGATAGATAGATAGATAGATAGATGGATAGAGGGATAGATAGATAGAGGGATAGATAGATAGAGGGATAGATAGATAGAGGGATAGATAGAGGGATAGATAGAGGGATAGATAGATAGATAGATAGATAGATAGAGGGATAGATAGATAGATAGATAGATAGATAGATAGATAGAGGGATAGATAGAGGGATAGATAGATAGAGGGATAGATAGATAGATAGATAGATAGATAGATAGATAGATGGATAGAGGGATAGATAGATAGAGGGATAGATAGATAGAGGGATAGATAGAGGGATAGATAGAGGGATAGATAGATAGATAGATAGATAGATAGATAGAGGGATAGATGGATAGATAGATAGATAGATAGAGGGATAGATAGAGGGATAGATAGAGGGATAGATAGATAGATAGATAGAGGGATAGATAGATAGATAGATAGAGGGATAGATAGATAGATAGATAGATAGATAGATAGATAGAGGGATAGATAGATAGATAGATAGATAGAGGGATAGATAGATAGAGGGATAGATAGATAGAGGGATAGATAGATAGATAGATAGATGGATAGAGGGATAGATAGATAGAGGGATAGATAGATAGAGGGATAGATAGAGGGATAGATAGAGGGATAGATAGAGGGATAGATAGATAGATAGATAGATAGAGGGATAGATAGATAGATAGATAGATAGATAGAGGGATAGATAGAGGGATAGATAGATAGAGGGATAGATAGATAGAAAGATAGATAGATAGATAGATAGATAGATAGATGGATAGAGGGATAGATAGATAGAGGGATAGATAGATAGAGGGATAGATAGATAGAGGGATAGATAGATAGATAGAGGGATAGATAGATAGATAGATAGATAGATAGATAGATAGATAGATAGAGGGATAGATAGAGGGATAGATAGAGGGATAGATAGATAGATAGATAGATAGATAGATAGATAGAGGGATAGATAGATAGATAGATAGATAGATAGATAGATAGATAGATAGATAGATAGAGGGATAGATAGATAGAGGGATAGATAGAGGGATAGATAGAGGGATAGATAGATAGATAGATAGATAGAGGGATAGATAGATAAATAGATAGATAGATAGATAGATAGATAGAGGGATAGATAGATAGATAGATAGAGGGATAGATAGATAGAGGGATAGATAGATAGAGGGATAGATAGATAGATAGATAGATAGATAGATAGAGGGATAGATAGATAGAGGGATAGATAGATAGAGGGATAGATAGATAGATAGATAGATAGATAGATAGATAGATAGATAGATAGAGGGATAGATAGAGGGATAGATAGAGGGATAGATAGATAGATAGAGGGATAGATAAATAGATAGAGAGATAGATAGATAGATAGATAGATAGAGGGATAGATAGATAGAGGGATAGATAGATAGAGGGATAGATAGATAGATAGAGGGATAGATAGATAGAGGGATAGATAGATAGATAGATAAAGGGATAGATAGATAGAGGGATAGATAGATAGAGGGATAGATAGATAGATAGATAGATAGATAGAGGGATAGATAGATAGATAGAGAGATAGATAGATAGATAGATAGATAGATAGAGGGATAGATAGATAGATAGATAGAGGGATAGATAGATAGATAGATAGATAGATAGATAGAGGGATAGATAGATAGATAGATAGAGGGATAGATAGATAGATACATAGATAGATAGATAGATAGATAGATAGATAGATAGATAGAGGGATAGATAGATAGATAGAGGGATAGATAGATAGATAGAGGGATAGATAGAGGGATAGATAGAGGGATAGATAGATAGATAGAGGGATAGATAGATAGATAGAGAGATAGATAGATAGATAGATAGATAGATAGATAGATAGATAGATGGTTTTTATGTTTTTTTTTAGCATTGTTATGTGCAGTTGTCACATGAGGGAGTGCTGGAAAATATGAGGAAGAGGCTGCGGGTGATCGGGAAGGATAGCCTCGCCTGTCACTTGTATTTGTACTGCAGGCATCTATTACAGGCTTCTTGGATCAATGAATCATGTAATACTGTGGAGTTTTATTATCAGATCCTGTATATGACATCCACATCTTCCACGTGTTGAAATATCTGAAAATTCATCTCTGGTGAGAAAGGAATTCTTCATTTCACCGCCAATAATCTCTTTGTGTACTTATGTCTGAGCTCCTCCATCTCAGCCCCGCGCATGACTCCATCTTGGAAAAGCAAATATCAACTCATCATTAAACCTGATATAATAAATGCGTTTCTTCTTGGCCGCACTGATCTTACAGTCACAGGTTACCAGAAAGCCAACATGGATAGTTCACATTTTTTTGCCCTTGAGTTTTCCTTTTCTTTTGGGTTCTAAACATTTTGTTCAACACTAGCCATTTTTAGTAAAGCTGAGTGACAATATGGTCTCATTACATCCCTACAACAATATGGCCTCATTACATCTCTACAACAATATGGCCTCATTACATCCCTACAACAATATGGCCTCATTACATCTCTACAACAATATGGCCCCATTACATCTCTACAACAATATGACCCCATTACATCTCTACAACAATATGGCCCCATTACATCTCTACAACAATATGACCCCATTACATCTCTACAACAATATGGCCCCATTACATCTCTACAACAATATGGCCTCATTACATCTCTACAACAATATGGCCCCATTACATCTCTACAACAATATGACCCCATTACATCTCTACAACAATATGGCCCCATTACATCTCTACAACAATATGGCCCCATTACATCCCTACAACAATATGGTCTCATTACATCTCTACAACAATATGGCCCCATTACATCTCTACAACAATATGGCCTCATTACATCTCTACAACAATATGGCCTCATTACATCTCTACAACAATATGGCCCCATTACATCCCTACAACAATATGGTCTCATTACATCTCTACAACAATATGGCCCCATTACATCTCTACAACAATATGGCCTCATTACATCCCTACAACAATATGGCCTCATTACATCTCTACAACAATATGGCCCCATTACATCTCTACAACAATATGGTCTCTTTACATCTCTACAACAATATGGCCACCATTACTGCTCTACAACAATATGGTCCCATTACATCTCTACAACAATATGGTCTCTTTACATCTCTACAACAATATGGCCCCATTACTGCTCTACAACAATATGGTCTCTTTACATCCCTACAACAATATGGTCTCATCACATCTCTACAACAATATGGCCCCATTACATCCCTACAACAATATGGCCTCATTACATCTCTACAACAATATGGTCTCATTACATCTCTACAACAATATGGTCTCATTACATCTCTACAACAATATGGCCTATTACATCTCTACAACAATATGGTTTCATTACATCTATACAACAATATGGTCTCTTTACATCTCTACAACAATATGGTCTCATTACATCTCTACAACAATATGGCTACCAATACATCCCTACAACAATATGGTCTCTTTACATCCCTACAACAATATGGCCACCATTACATATCTACAACAATATGGTCTCTTTACATCTCTACAACAATATGGCCACCATTACAGCTCTACAACAATATGGCCCCATTACATCCCTACAACAATATGGTCTCATCACATCTCTACAACAATATGGTCTCATTACATCTCTACAACAATATGGCTACCAATACATCCCTACAACAATATAGTCTCTTTACATCCCTACAACAATATGGCCACCATTACATCTCTACAACAATATGGTCTCTTTACATCCCTACAACAATATAGTCTCATCACATCTCTACAACAATATGGTTTCATTACATCTCTACAACAATATGGTCTCTTTACATCTCTACAACAATATGGCCACCATTACAGCTCTACAACAATATGGCCCCATTACTGCTCTACAACAATATGGCCCCATTACATCCCTACAACAATATGGTCTCTTTACATCACTACAACAATATGGCCACCATTACATCCCTACAACAATATGGTCTCTTTACATCCCTACAACAATATGATCTCTTTACATCTCTACAACAATATGGCCACCATTACAGCTCTACAACAATATGGCCCCATTACTGCTCTACAACAATATGGCCCCATTACATCCCTACAACAATATGGCCGCATTACTGCTCTACAACAATATGGTCTCTTTACATCCCTACAACAATATGGTCTCTTTACATCCCTACAACAATATGGCCACCATTACATCTCTACAACAATATGGTCTCTTTACATCCCTACAACAATATGGCCCCATTACATCTCTACAACAATATGGCCACCATTACATCTCTACAACAATATGGCCCAATTACATCTCTACAACAATATGGTCTCTTTACATCTCTACAACAATATGGCCACCATTACTGCTCTACAACAATATGGCCCCATTACATCCCTACAACAATATGGCCCCATTACATCTCTACAACAATATGGCCCCATTACATCCCTACAACAATATGGCCCCATTACTGCTCTACAACAATATGGTCTCTTTACATCTCTACAACAATATGGTCTCTTTACATCTCTACAACAATATGGCCACCATTACAGCTCTACAACAATATGGCCCCATTACTGCTCTACAACAATATGGCCCCATTACATCCCTACAACAATATGGCCCCATTACATCTCTACAACAACATGGCCCCATTACATCCCTACAACAATATGGCCCCATTACATCCCTACAACAATATGGCCCCATTACTGCTCTACAACAATATGGTCTCTTTACATCTCTACAACAATATGGCCCCATTACAGCTCTACAACAATATGGCCCCATTACATCTCTACAACAATATGGCCCCATTACATCTCTACAACAATATGGCCCCATTATATCTCTACAACAATATGGTCTCATTACATCTCTACAAAAATATGGTCTCTTTTCATCTCTACAACAATATGGCCACCATTACAGCTCTACAACAATATGGCCCCATAACATCCCTACAACAATATGGTCTCATTACATCCCTACAACAATATGGCCACCATTACATCCCTACAACAATATGGTCTCATCACATCTCTACAACAATATGGTCTCATTACATCTCTACAACAATATGGCTACCAATACATCCCTACAACAATATGGTCTCTTTACATCCCTACAACAATATGGCCACCATTACATCTCTACAACAATATGGTCTCTTTACATCTCTACAACAATATGGCCACCATTACAGCTCTACAACAATATGGCCCCATTACTGCTCTACAACAATATGGCCCCATTACATCCCTACAACAATATGGTCTTTTTATATCTCTACAACAATATGGCCACCATTACATCCCTACAACAATATGGTCTCATCACATCTCTACAACAATATGGTCTCATTACATCTCTACAACAATATGGCTACCAATACATCCCTACAACAATATGGTCTCTTTACATCCCTACAACAATATGGCCACCATTACATCTCTACAACAATATGGTCTCTTTACATCTCTACAACAATATGGCCCCATTACATCTCTACAACAATATGGCCTCATTACATCCCTACAACAATATGGTCTCTTTACATCTCTACAACAATATGGCCCCATTACAGCTCTACAACAATATGGCCCCATTACATCTCTACAAAAATATGGTCTCTTTACATCCCTACAACAATATGGTCTCTTTACATCCCTACAACAATATGGCCACCATTACATCTCTACAACAATATGGTCTCTTTACATCTCTACAACAATATGGCCCCATTACAGCTCTACAACAATATGGCCCCATTACATCTCTACAAAAATATGGTCTCTTTACATCCCTACAACAATATGGTCTCTTTACATCCCTACAACAATATGGCCACCATTACATCTCTACAACAATATGGCCACCATTACATCTCTACAACAATATGGCCACCATTACTGCTCTAAAACAATATGGCCCCATTACATCTCTACAATAATATGGCCTCATTACATCTCTACAACAATATGGCCCCATTACATCTCTACAACAATATGGCCCCATTACATCCCTACAATAATATGGCCCCATTACATCTCTACAACAATATGGCCCCATTACATCCCTACAACAATATGGCCCCATTACAGCTCTACAACAATATGGCCCCATTACATCTCTACAACAATATGGCCCCATTACATCCCTACAACAATATGGCCCCATTACATCTCTACAACAACATGGCCCCATTACATCCCTACAACAATATGGCCCCATTACTGCTCTACAACAATATGGTCTCTTTACATCTCTACAACAATATGGCCACCATTACAGCTCTACAACAATATGGCCCCATTACTGCTCTACAACAATATGGCCCCATTACATCCCTACAACAATATGGCCCCATTACATCTCTACAACAACATGGCCCCATTACATCCCTACAACAATATGGCCCCATTACATCCCTACAACAATATGGCCCCATTACTGCTCTACAACAATATGGTCTCTTTACATCTCTACAACAATATGGCCCCATTACAGCTCTACAACAATATGGCCCCATTACATCTCTACAACAATATGGCCCCATTATATATCTACAACAATATGGTCTCATTACATCTCTACAACAATATGGCTACCAATACATCCCTACAACAATATGGTCTCTTTACATCCCTACAACAATATGGCCACCATTACATCTCTACAACAATATGGTCTCTTTACATCTCTACAACAATATGGTCTCTTTACATCTCTACAACAATATGGCCACCATTACATCTCTACAACAATATGGTCTCATTACATCTCTACAACAATATGGCCACCATTACAGCTTTACAACAATATGGCCACCATTATATCCCTACAACAATATGGCCACCATTACATCTCTACAACAATATGGCCACCATTACATCTCTACAACAATATGGCCACCAATACATCTCTACAACAATATGGCCCCATTACATCTCTACAACAATATGGTCTCTTTAATCCCTACAACAATATGGCCCCATTACATCCCTACAACAATATGGCCCCATTACTGCTCTACAACAATATGGTCTCTTTACATCTCTACAACAATATGGCCCCATTACAGCTCTACAACAATATGGCCCCATTACATCTCTACAACAATATGGCCCCATTATATCTCTACAACAATATGGTCTCATTACATCTCTACAACAATATGGCCCCATTACATCTCTACAACAATATGGCCACCATTACATCTCTACAACAATATGGCCACCATTACAGCTTTACAACAATATGGCCACCATTACATCTCTACAACAATATGGCCACCATTACATCTCTACAACAATATGGCCACCATTACATCTCTACAATAATATGGCCACCATTACATCTCTACAACAATATGGCCCCATTACATCTCTACAACAATATGGTCTCTTTAATCCCTACAACAATATGGCCACCATTACAGCTTTACAACAATATGGCCACCATTACATCTCTACAACAATATGGTCTCTTTACATCCCTACAACAATATGGTCTCTTTACATCCCTACAAAATATGGCCACCATTACATCTCTATAACAATATGGCCACCATTAAATCCCTACAACAATATGGCCACCATTACATCTCTACAACAATATGGCCACCATTACTGCTCTACAACAATATGGCCCCATTACATCCCTACAACAATATGGCCCCATTACATCTCTACAACAATATGGCCACATTACATCCCTACAACAATATGGCCCCATTACTGCTCTACAACAAAATGGTCTCTTTACATCTCTACAACAATATGGTCTCTTTACATCTCTACAACAATATGGCCCCATTACATCCCTACAACAATATGGC